>NC_091124.1:149163654-149388654 GCF_040183065.1 Periplaneta americana | reverse complement strand
CCGTTGCTTCTTCTCTTTCCGTCCTTTTCTTCTTTATTTGTTTCTTTTCCTCTTTTCGTTGTTTATCCCTCCCTTTCAGCCATATCTCTCCCTCTTTCCCTTAATTGTTTCTTTTTTCCATCTCACAAAACATCTACACATTAAGATGGAGCAATCAATGGAAAATGAAATTCCGGATAAAGAACAGACGTAATAGTAATTTTACAATAAAAACATAGTTTCTTTTTTTCTTTTTCTTTCGTTTTTTTTTTTATTTTTGAGATAATAAGGAGTAGAAGAAATTTGAGATTGGAGAGAACGAACAGAATAATGGTTATGAAGAAGTTGATAAATAGAAACGAAAATAAAAGAAGGATAAGAAAAAAATGTTGGGAGGGAAATTGCAAACACAACATAAAGAAGGAAATAAAAGTGAATGAAAAGAAAGAATAGGGAAGTTGCTCTATTTTGAGTACAGAAGAGAATATCTCTCATCTGCTGGCAGAAATGAGTGGCTTTGTGTTGAACAGGTTTCGGGTAATGCTGTGACCGTTAACTTGAGTGCTGGTGCAAGGGACATGTACTGCAGAGAACATTGTGTTTGCACAGCCCCACGTAATCTCAGTGGTCCATGCACAACTCCGCACTTGTGCGAAGAGCAGTAAAGTACTAACGCCTACACTACATGAAATTCGAGACGTGGCGAAGTGCCTCATTGAGGAAGACACGTCAGCGGCGAGCTGCTGGCTCCCAGGTGTTACCTAACACCGGCTATTGCATTTCATTCCCTCATAAACACGCATTGTTCCCGAGAAAACGACTTCACGCTGACGCCAGAGCGAAATGTTTCCCGAGTCTGCAACACTACATTTCTAATTCAGCTCCAGGTTCAAATCCCTGTGAGTCTGCTGTCGGATGTGAGGTGTACGTAAGTGACGAACAAATTATGGATGAAATATTCAGGTGGAAAGAACCGGTGTGCACCATACGGATCAGTTTATGCTACAGCTGGAATTTAATTTGATGTGACGAGAAGCGGCTGATATACTTTGTCTAGAGTCCTCTTATTCAGGAACAGAGTTCAATAATATGCCATAAATCTACGACACGGGTGTCCCAGATTTTCTCTCCTTTCGGTAGGGATTTTATCGCCCTCCACCAGGTTTGAATCACGAACATTTAGTTCACTAGCAAGCATAGTATCCAGTACACCAAAAATAATAACAGAAACGAAATGTTCAGATGAGAACATAACGACTATTAATTAAAGGTAATATGAAAGAAACATAGCAGTTATTATCATACAAGATGAATCTAAGTAATGTCATTAATTTTGAAATATTTCAAACAAAAAAGTTTAATACAATTTTACTTCTAAGGCCACCGGCGTAGTTCAGTCGGCTAAGACGCTTGCCTGCCGATCCGGAGTTGCGTTCGGGCGCGGGTTTGATTCCCGCTTGGGCTGATTACCTGGTTGGAGTTTTTCCGAGGTTTTCCCCAATCATAAGGCAAATGTCAGGTAATCTATGGCGAATCTTCGGCCTCATCTCGCCAAATATCATCTCGCTATCACCAATCCCATCGACGCTAAATGACCTCGTAGTTGATACAGCTTTGTTAAATAACCAAGTAAAAAAAAAAAACAAGCTTACTTCTAGAGACAAAAATTGTTTTGCTGAAGCCATTGCTTTAATTCCCAGTCAAATTCAAGAGAGCAGTGTACTATGGTAATAAGTTATTGAAAGAATTTTGATTTTGTCCTTTAAATGTGCAGAAATTTGATCCGAACAAATGTTACATTGTAAAATTTCTTTGCAGTACGGAAAGTTAAATTTATTCGGAAATTCTGCAATTTTAAAGGACAAAACAAAATTTTTGTAATTATTTATTATCATAATAGGCCTACACTACTCTCTTAAATTTACTGATCATATTGGGAATTAAATCAATCGCTTTCTCAAAACGTGCTAGGAAATGTTTAATATAAAATAATTTTTAGCTCGAAACGAAAGCAAAAAAGAGCAAAGTTGCATTAAACGTTTTCGTTCGAAATATCTAGAAAAAAATAACCCCCTGAAATTAATGACATTACTTAGGGTTCAATCTGTATACAGGATGTTTAAAAAATACGGGGCTTAATTTCAGGTATGTATTTCCCACATGTAGACAATCAAAATAGTTCATTACAACATGTGTCCGGAAATGCTTCATTTCCGAGTTATGGCCTTCACAACATTGAAATTCACCGGAACGTTTTTCTTTCCGCAGGTCGTTGTCATTACAGAAGATGTTCAAAATGTCCACCTCCTGCTTGAATACAGACCTCACATCGATGTCTCATTGACCTGCGAACACGATCCCAAACTCCAGGAGTATTGCGTATGTCCTCAGAACATGCCACAATTCGATTCCGAAGGGATTCCAAATCAGGCACCGGAGACGAATAAACCAATGATTTTAAATGGCCCCACAAGTAGAAATCGAGAGGGTTCAGATCAGGTGAGCGTGGAGGCCAAGCAATTGGGCTACCTCTACCTATCCATCGATCAGGAAACCTTCGATCCAAGTACCTACACAACACTGAATGTAACCATCGCCTCGGAATGAACTGTCAGAGTGCCCTCTTAATGTCTCCTTTGACGGCAACGACCTGCGGAAAGAAAAACGTTCCGGTGAATTTCAATGTTGTGAAGGCCATAACTCGGAAATAAAGCATTTCCGGACACATGTTGTAATGAACTATTTTGATTGTCTACATGTGGGAATACATACCTGAAATTATGCCCCGTATTTTTAAACACCCTGTATATTTTCTCATTACACACAAAAAGACAAAATAAAGTAACCACTATATTACATTATTATTATTATTATTATTATTGTTAGTATTATTATTATTATTATTATTATTATTATTATTATTAAGATGGGAGCATAATATTAAAATGGGTTTGAGGGAGATGGATTATGATGCTAGAGACTGGCTTAATCTTGCTCAGGATAGGGACCGATGGTGAGCTTAAGTGAGGGTGGCAATGAACCTCCGAGTTCTCTAAAAGCCATTTGTAAGTAAGTATTATTAGGTCTGGTCTTAATTCCCCAACGCAAATAATTCTATTTCACCACACTAGGTATGTTACAGTGTTGGTTACTATACATATAAATACATAAATTAATAATAATTATAGAGTTTTAAATATTTTCGTGATAAATTTGATTAATACTGTCTCTTAAATATATCCGAATTTGGTTCAGAAAAGTAAGTTCACACTGCAAGATTCTAAATGACCAAATAAGTTACATCTCTTCTTTCTATGAAGAGGACAGTCATCTAAGAGACGAACAATGTCTGTTGTGATTCACCACATTCTTGAGAAGGAATTTTTAAGCGTTCAAAGTAACTTTAAATTTCCGTGTCCAGTTACAAATTATGTTAGGATGAACGTTGATGAAAGTATTTTGAGGAGAGATGGTAGGGCACTGTTGGAAAAAATAATTCTTTCGTGACCTTCCCATTTACACTGCTTGTCCATAAGTTATTCAATTCAAGTGTCATTTCCTTCTTAAGCTCCTTATTGATATAGGAAATAGAAAGACTGATGTAACTGTATTCCTTGTGTGACTGCGCTGAGGACTTCGCTATTTTGTCGACCCTTTCATTATCTGCGATTAATACATGAACCAAGCTAGGTTGATGAGGGCCCTGCTGATTCCAATTGAATTTCTTATAGAAGTGGTTATGGGGTGAGTGTTATACTTATCTCTAATAGCGTTAATAGAAGTTAGGGAGTCACTGAAAATACGAGCACTACAGCCATTTTCTTGACACCATGATACTGTTCGTGTAGAGTAAACAGTCCAGTCTGGAATATGGTGGATGTAGGCGCCAATCTGTATCCTTTATATGACAATCGGAGTTGTTAGCGTACCGGTACACCACAACAGAACACCCAACTCAGGCTGTTTGGTTTACACCGTCAACTATACGTGAGCCATCAGTCTAGCTATGACAATCTTGATGTTCAATACAATGAATTCTCACATGGTCGTGGTAGATTGCAGGATGTCCAAGGTCTATGAGTTAAACCCTATTTTATACAACATGACAGGGTATTACTGAGAAACCATTGTGTCCTTTCTTTAACTTTATAAGTTTGCTTTTTATATTGCTGTTAGCCGAGATGATGCGATTTCCTCTTATTATTCTGAGAATGAAGCCTCTTTGGATTTACCACAGCTTATTTTGGGCCCAGCGCCTGTAGAAAGCCGATGCGCAGTACAGTACTGTATGAGTGGTTCTACTGCACCGCGATAGATCATCCTCGGATCTCAAGTATTAAGACCCCAAGTTGTTCTCGTGGCAATTGACGATCCCGCGTGAAGTTTGCTGGCTTTGATTTGAAAGTAACTCAAGTGACCTCTGAATGTTAGTTTATTGTATAATACCACTCCATGATACGTTAACTTATGAAAAGGTCTTCTATATTCCTTCTTCTAGTGACAGTCATAGTTGTTGTTTTCGCTAGGTTGAAGGTAAGTTTGTTTTCGAGCTCCCATTGATGTATAAGATGAAGAGATAAGCACTGTTTTAAGTGAAGTTTTGTGAAATTATTTGACAAACATTTTCCTTGTGCGAAGACAAAACACTTCTACTGCTGAAATTGCCTATGCGCTCTGCAACCTGTTTAAGTGGGTTATTTTACGACGCTATATCAACATCTCAGGTTATTTAGCGTCTGAATGAAATGAAGGTGATAATGCCAGTGAAAAGAGTTCGGGGCCCAGCATCGATAGTTACCCAGTATTTGCTCA
The DNA here is from genome assembly GCF_040183065.1 of Periplaneta americana. Classification (NCBI taxonomy): domain Eukaryota; kingdom Metazoa; phylum Arthropoda; class Insecta; order Blattodea; family Blattidae; genus Periplaneta; species Periplaneta americana. The sequence goes on along the minus strand of NC_091124.1, from coordinate 149,383,863 downwards.
TATTGGGTTGAGGGAAAACCAAGGGAAAAACGTCAACTAGGTAACTTGCCCCAAACCGGGATTCGAAGCCGGGCCACTTGGTTTCGCGGTCAGACGTGCTAACCGTTACTCCACACGTTTGGACTCTAGAGGAAAGTGCCCAAAACCGGACCCCCATTTTGTTTTTGATTTTTTAAAAATATAAAACAGTAAAAAATTATGTTTTAAAAGCATGCAATATTTACTTTATAATGTTATGCACCATTTACATTTTACTTTTAGAAAATATAATTAAAAATTGGTATGAAAAAAAATTATTTTCAATAACCTTACACTTTGGCGATTTGAAAAATAGTTGCCGAAATCGGACCCCTTGTAAAATTAAACAAAATAACACTAAACAAATTTGGAAAAAGGGTTTAAATAAGAGAAAACATAATCTAGTTTCAAAGTATAAGTATAATATTACAATTACAGGTTTTAGTTTTTAAAAAGAGATATAGGATGTATTAAAAAAAAGATACACAAAACGTACAACAGAATTAAATCGTTTAGCGACAAAAATCGCAGATGTTCATGTCCTTTTCAGTTCCAGCACATAACGCAAATGACCCAAAGTTCCCCTTTAGCATCCTCCGAAAATTTTCTGTCACAAAACACACATACCAAGCATCATCTTTGGATGGGAAAACTTTCGAGAAGAGATCCAATTCAGATATTCCAGAGGTCACGTTGTTTTCATCTTCAGTGCTTGATTCTCACATTTTTCACAAAATTTAGACGATTTTTCACGAACCCTTTCCCTTTTCTTGAAGGCTGTACTTCTGAACCACGTCCCTGGCCGCGATTGCTTTTGCGTCCTTGAGCACGATTCCGTGCTTGTTGTTCAGCTTCCATTGCTTCTTTAGCTTTCTCAGCTTCCACCAATTGGGCTTCATAAGACGTAGATGTGATGACTATAGAACTGCAGATCTTTCGCCCCCTATTCGAGAACCTCTTTTTTAATTTTGGAATATGAGTGATGTCAAACGGGCTTGTCTTAGAAGATGTGGAACCCTGAGGATCCTCAAGTGTAGCTGATGACAGAGGAACACTCTGACCTCCCGAAGATGTTGATGGTTGATTTGGGTCAAACTCTACAATAACTTGTGGTTCGTTCGCATCACATTCTTCTCCGTTCTCTGGAAAGCTCTGATTTCCTGCTGTTCGTTTCTTTAACACAGATTCATAGAAAGAGAAATCTCGTTTTTTGTTTGCCTCTTCAACCACTGCCTGATTTTCTTGCTGTAGTGAACTTTCAGGGGAACCATGAAAGTTTTGTCCAAAGATTGTAGTTTGTGTGAAGAGTGAGGTGGCAGCGATACAATTGTAACATGATTTGTTTTTGCCAAGTTGATCAGATCAATATTCTGTGTGTGGCTAAAGTGGCCATTCAAGAGCAACAGCACATGTTTTTCCTTTGTAGGATTGGCAAACTCGATGAAGTGTCGAAACCACTGAGTGAAGGAGTTCATTTGGATCCACCCTGAATGGTACGCTGTAAAGATTATTCCTTCCTTCCCCATTATACTCTTGAAATTTGGAACAGAATTCCAATAGAATAAGAGTGTGTACAAATAAAGGTAGACTTTAAACATAAAAAATTAGGGGTCCGGTTTAGGCAACTGAAGGGGGTCCGGTTTACGCGACTATAGCCAACACTTTGAACTCAATAGATTTTTAACCGAACATCTAAATTAAACGGTTTAATGACAAGCAGTAACCTTAAAACTTACCATTTAAGGATATATATAGATCGAATGGCTTACCTGCCAATATCTAGGAGAAAAAACAAAAAATGTAGCACAGTGTAAAAACTTTTTCCACTGTCAAAACACTTAATTGCAGACTGATAAGCAACAAGTGAAGCGGGCGACGTGTGTGCTCCCCTACAGACTGGTAGAAGCCTAAACTACTATTTACACTTAGTTCTGCTAGATTTCAAGAGAATGCAGAGCCAGAAGACTGGGGGTCCACTTTAGGGGGAGGAGTCCGGTTTAGGGCACTTTCCTCTACTACTTGTTCTAGGGACCTGCAATATGTAGGTAATAATGGAGAAATTCTCTGCAACAGGAACATAACTACAAAATCTTGGATTTTAGATACAGAGCATCATATATTTTTAGATCAAGTATGAAGCAATGCGGAGAACACATTCAAATATTTCTGACGGCCTCTGTGTTTGTTGGAGGGAAATAATATTTTGTCGACAGGAAACTGTATTATTCCAGAGAACGCCTCAATTATCTGGAGTACCATTCTAAACAGTTAACAATCATGACCTGCAACCCCCGTTCCAATACAACAACCCAGAGGAAGAAAAATATTGTCTTCTAATCTGCATGATTTTTACTACTCTTCTGCGAACATACAAGAGATGGTTTGCAAGCTTACATTTAACACTATTAAATGTCACAATCAAGTGTGAAAAGATAAAAGACGTTTCTAAAGTTCTTGAGGAGGGCTACGGTTCTGATTTGAGACAGCTTCAGCCTCTAGAGTTTTCTTGTTAAGATTGAGGACGCACAAAACAATTAAAACTACGAGAAGGAAAAAAATAATTGAACTATTTTGTGAATCACAAGAAAAAATGGATACGTCAGTGTAACAGAAGCTCTGTATTGTAATTTTTATGAAATTCAGATATTTAGCTTTGCTAGTTTTTCATCTCCGATATTCATTGCAATCATATGATTCTGTAACACTAGTGTATAATAGGAACAGTTAAGTGTGCCTAAATCGCTTCATAATTAACAATTAATTTCAAAACGCTTGATTTCCATTATTAATATAACCTATTATGTCGAATTTAAAAACGCAATTTCTAAAGAAATTTCTGTTCGATTTTATTTCTTTAAGTACACAGAATAAAATATATCATATACAAACAGACATACCGATAACTAAATCTTTCATAGTTTTTCTTGCTTCCTGATATATATATATATATATATATATATATATATATATATATATATATATAGTGTGTGTGTATAGTAGGTATAGGCCTATATTTATTTTAATGGAGGGCTTTGAAAATAGACTACTCTTTACATATTTACAATTAAACAAGAAAATCTTCAAAGCTGACTCAACCACTTTTATGGAATTTTGGCGTCCATAATTAAAACATCGTTATTATTATTATTATTATTATTATTATTATTATTATTATTATTATTATCATCTTCATTATTATCATTATTTAATTGATATTCCTAGTTTTATTGCTATTATTTTTTTTCTTCATTATTATTCTAATATTGTTGTTATTGCTATTATATAATCATTTATTGATGTTTGTGTAAAATTTATGTCGGCAAAGTTCTAACTTTTGCTCTACTGGACTACGCGAGCACAAGCAATTTTGATAGGCCTACAATTTTTACGAAAATGTCGAATAAATTTGAAATAAAATTTCGAAATTTGAATATGTGCTACAACAAAGGTAGGCTTCATTAATAGTAGCTACATAGAATGAATTAACAATACAATGGAATAAAAAGGTAGGAGTACAATAAACGAAAAAGAACACAGCGAGAAAATATAATAAAATAGTGCAATCATAATAAGAAAGCAATAAAGAAATAGGAAATAATAATAAAAAACATGAAATAATAAAGAACTAGAAAGATAAAAGGACAAAAAAAGAAATAGCAAAAGAGACAGAAAAGTATCTCTACAAAAATGGAGTACTGCACATTATACGTAGTACATATAATAGTACATATAATAAGCTCTAGACTTATCCAATATTTATCTTCGGTCAGTTATCCCAGATATGTTTATTATGTCATATCACATGTCATGTCATAATACTGTCTCTAAATTAATCAGAAGGTAAGAACAGAAATGCCAGGACATAATAGGGTATCTTAAGCTACATAACAGAATTTTAGAATACAAAATGGAAGGAATAAGAAAGCAGCAGCAAGAATAAGAATAAAATAAGTATAAGATAGTAGTTAAAATATTTAAAGATTTGCTTCGGAAAAAAAAAGGAACAAGATGACAGACAAAACTGAGATTTAGGACTGCTAATCTTATTGGAGATGACACTCAGAACCCATCAGGGATATTTACACTGGGTGACTGGTAGAGTCAGCTAAGAAATTCGTGTGCGGATTTTTTGTATTTCCTTGAACGTGAAATACGTAGTTCCATTTGCACTCTCCAGGCAAATATTGGTCAACCAATCAGATTTAGCCGTTTGTGACGACCCCAACGAGTAGGGTACTCTTCTGATCCTATTTTTCACTTGAAACGAAGACAGAGCCAATATTCGAAACATCTTTAATTATTCATTCATTACCAACGATGTAAAAAGTCAATCTATACTTCTTCCAAACTATTCAATATTGCATTCGCTCTCTTTTAGATCAATAATAATGTTTCAGTGAACATCATCATCATCATCATATGCTGTTAGGACCAAGATTCCATGTCTGTTCCTCTCTCAATTTATACCCAGAGGTTTTTTCAACTTAGTCTCTCCTTGCCATACTGGCTGCAGATTTATAGTTAAGTTACGTTTAGTGGTTTGTTTATAATAATTCATCGTGTGTAGTGGACTCATTCTTCTTTGTACTTTATTAACTTCTAACAGGATTTCATTCATCTAAAAATATACACGTGTGTTTAGTTCAGACTTTTTTTTTCAGTTTTCATTCATCTCAAAAATCTACACGTGTGTTTAGTTCAGACTTTTTTTTTCAGTTTTCATTCATCTCAAAAATCTACACGTGTGTTTAGTTTAGACTTATTTTTCAGTTTTCATTCACCTCAAAAATCTACACGTGTGTTTAGTTTAGACTTCTTTTTTTGCAAATTATAGTGTTCAAGGTTCGGTTTCGTAGAATAAAGTCAATAGTGTCAAGAGGTGATGTATTTTAAACTTGTGTGTTTCTGTATTGTGGAAAATTTTAGTATTAGATTTATTACCACATCACGTTATCGGCATATTTCTGTCTCTTCTGTTTAATAAAAATTTACAGGTCAGGTCACAGTTCCTTGATGAGAAATTGAGAGCCGTCATGATCACATGAAAGATGACCTTGAAAAAGAAGTACGATTCATGCACTCTCTCTTTCTCCTAAATAGAAAATGAAAATTGTACATATTATAAAGAATTTCAGAGGCAAAAATATGGTAATAATGGAGCATTTATGGAACGGAGAAATCATCTCCGAGAGTCTATTTGTCATTTTTTTATTTCTTTTTAGTTGGTTATTTAGCGTCGCTGTATCAACTACTCGGTTATCTAGCGTCGATGGAATTGGTGATAGGGAAATCGTATGTAGTGAGATGAGGCCGAGGATTCGCCATAGATTACCTTACATTTCCTTTACGATTGGGGGAACCTCGAAAAAAGAAACTCAACCAGATTCCAATCTGGAATCAACCCAAAACTCCGGATAAGAGGCAAGCGCTCAGCCGGTGGCTCTGTTTTTGTCATAAACCTCGTAGAATTTATCGTAGTCCAATCGACAGCGATATACCGGTAGGTACTTAAAAGGTGCATTTGCTTCTCTGGCTGTTTCAGCTCTTTTCCACAAGTTGTTTAAAAATAAAAAACGAACTGCTATATTATTAAAATATTAAAACCATTGTTACTTTCAATACGTCACATTCAGTCACCAAAAACACCGGCTTCATACATCATCAAACATCAGCTGATTAATCATGACCACTGAAGATATGACTGCACGTCCTGAAACATGTATAGTCTAAACATGATTTTTAATGCGTGTTTTAATACTGTAATAATTATATTGGTTTCATATTTTATTCAATTGAATGAAAACACTGTCGAATCAGGACTAGGTTTTAACATGTCTGTTACAAGCATGTCTAACTTTATGAACTCCAATATGTAAAAGGAAAAAGAACTTAAGGGTACATTGAACTGAAATAATTACACTTTTCACGAAAAAATATCAATTTTTTGTTTTATTCTTAAAAAAAAAATTCTCGATGCTTACAGAAGTTCCTGGCAAAATTTAAGAGAATTGCGCTTCTTAGAACACTTGTTTTGGTAGCCATTTTAAAATGTGTGCGCGCTTCAAATCCCTTTAATTTTTCTCGGTGTTAAGTTTCTGCAGTTTCGCTCATATTCAAAACATATCTCGTTCCACAAATCGGAGCTACCTGAATGACATTTATCCTCACACCTCTCTCAGTCTATATTGCATGAAAGATGCCATGGATAACTCAGTAGGATTTCGAAAGAATTTCAAATAACATAGTTACTACAGTAGTGGTAATTTTTTTCGCATTTCAGCTATAGTAATATAAATAGCACATAAAACTAATGAGCACACAAAACTAAATGGGCCAGTTATTATCAATGACACAATGCTGAACAAAATAGTACAATTTCTTTTTTTTTTAATTATAATTTTTATATGGGATAAGAAAAGTGAAGTTATTATTATTATTTTTTTTTGTAAAACACTTTTAAAAATGTACAAAATATTCACTAATTTAGTTAAAAATGTGTGTATACTGTTCACACACTAAAAAATGAAGGTGCAAAGAATGAAAACTGTAGATCCAATATTTTAAAATTTTCAAACTTCACTTCGGTATACACTCAAAATTCTTGACTAACTAAACTTCTAATAACCGTTATTTTGAAATATAAAAGTGAAACTTGTTCAAAATAATTCATATACTTGTACTATATTAGAACAAAGTGACAGAGGATTTGAGGAAATCCTTGTGAGTGTGTCTGTAATTACGAGCGGGCCCGGGTTCAAATCCTGGTTGGAGCAAGTTAACTGGTTGATTTTTTTTCGAGGTTTTCCTTTAACCAATCGAAGCAGAAATACTGGGTAACTTTCGGCGTTGGACCTCGGATTCATTTCACCATCATCATTACACTTTCCCTATTCATCATCATCTCCGTTTCTTTCCTAGGTTTCGGGCTTGCTCCGATGTAGATTCGGCTGCGGATCGCCGTCGAACTTGGTCACCGTGCATATGTGGTCATTCGTTGTTGGTGGTAGCGCTATACATCGTGGATCTCCACTGGACTCATGGTAACTCGTGGGATCGGGCTTGAGGGACCGCTGTGAGGCCTACGTGGAAAGGTAAAAGGATCGTGTAGGCTGTAAGGGAGTTTTGCGGCGCGGGGGGGATCTGTAGCGAGGGGGTCTCTATCCCGGATAGTACAATGGGACTATCTCAGCGGCCTGCGTGCGAGGACAGTTGCAGTTCGTGTCCTCTTCTGAATGGGGACTAATAAAAAGTCTATAATTAGGGTAATGGAACTAGAATAAATAGAATTTCCTAGTTTTTATTGCCTTTTGGTATTTGTTTTTGTTTTACCTCTACAAGTACCCTTTTTTACCGTTGTCTATGTAATTATTAGGTCGTCTCATAAGTAATATCCGTTTTTAAGTTCGGCGTTTTGTAAGATTTTAATGATTTTCTTTAGTTGGGCAATGCACTTCACAGGAAGCTGTGGCTATTATTGCGTATTGTGAGCATGCGACATTCGTCAATTATTGTTAATGCAAAGAATATAAAATGGAGAAGTTGTAAATTTGTAAATTGACGTCAAAAAATTTTTCCTTGCATTTTAACTATGTCCTAATTGTACCTATGCAGTGTAAAATATTACCATGGTAACTAAAACTTATCATTAAGAAAAGCTTGCATGGTATAGTCAAAAACAAGGTACAATAAAAATGTAAGGAAAAAGTTTTTGATGTCAATGTAAATCTGTATCTAATGAATTGACACCTCAACAGGCTCAATGCAGAGTGGATATCTGTCGTCAATTTTATCTCTAGCCCCATGGATGATACATTTATCAGCAACTGGAAGGAGTCGAATTACTACCACTCGGCACATATACTGATCTTGCGCTTTCAGATTACCATCTGTTTTGATGTATGTCCTATAGAGGCTATTGTTTACTCCATATGCGCAGTGTGTTGCAAGTGAAACTTAAATAATAAGGGAAATCCGAATTTTATTTCCGTACTGTATCTGTAGGCCTACATCTATTATCAGGCAGTACATCTCACTTGACGATATGTGTCTGAGGAAGAACAATTGTTTGTATACATCTGAAGTCTGATTAGTGTAATATGTACATAGCTAGTAGCGATGTATGCAAAACTACTGAAACAAATCAAAGCTTCTGGGGACAAAATTATTTCCGGGGACAAAAACGGGGACATTTGCTCCCCTGGGACAGCAACTCAAAATCGGGTACTGTCCCCGGAAATCGGAGACGTCTGGTCCGCCTACTGTGTGGGCAAAATGTGGTGGCTCCCGAAAATAAAGAGGATGACTCTTGAAAATATTTAGTCTTATCTAACCGGGGTAAAATTATCTTTTATTGCAAATAAGCTGCCTCTAAATAAACACTTCGTAATTATTGTTATTAAATTCAAGTAATATTCCGTATATGAGTACTATTCCTGTTGTACACCGATTTAGAGACACAAGTACACGAATAGATATAAACAAACAGTAGTCCACCGCTGTGGAGTAATGGTTACCCCGTTTCGTCATGAAACGAGCGGGCTCGGAGTCAAATCCTGGTTGGAACAAGTTACCTGGTTGGGGTATTTCCGAGGTTTTCCCTCAACCAATTGAATCAGGATTGCTGGTTAACTTCCGGCGTTGGACCTCGGACTCATTTCGCCATCATCATCATCATCATTATCATCATCATCATCATCATCATCATCATCATCATCAGCCGTACCACAGCTCGGGTTTTCACGGTGCGACGTGCTGTACTTACATTAGAGCGGGCCGTTCGGCTACCCAATCGTTCCCAGAATAGGAATGTGGTAAGCACAATAATCCTCAGGCTGCAGTTCAAGCCTTCGGATCCCTCCACTGTACAAGAGTAAAAAAGCACACAGTACCGGAGCGTGCGGGAAGAGACTGCAACGTGAAGCTAGATGATCCAGGTATACCTAACTTGTTTTCAAAGCGACCAAACGCAGGACTCTACTCAAACTTAAGCATTTCACTCATTTGTAAGTGATCACTATGAATTTGGCTCCAAGATATATAAAACAAGCAATGTATAATATCCCACATTGTTACGTAAAAACAGTGGCGTACACAGAATTTGTCAAGGAGTTATTATTATTATTATTATTATTATTATTATTATTATTATTATTATTATTATTATTATTATTAATTTTACTTGAAGCAAGTGAGGAGATAGACTTGGAGTAAATCCCGGAAAGACAAAGTATGTGATTATGTCTCGTGACCAGAATATTATACGAAATGGAAATATAAAAATTGGAAATTTATCCTTTGAAGAAGTGGAAAAATTCAAATACCTGGGAGCAACAGTAAGAAATGTAAATGATACTCAGGAGGAAATTAAACGCAGAATAAATATGGGAAATGCCTGTTATTATTCGGTTGAGAAGCTTTTATCATCCATTTTTCTGTCAAAAGGCTGAAAGTTAGAATTTATAAAACAGTTACATTACCGGTTGTTCTGTATGGTTGTGAAACTTGGATTCTCACTTTGAGAGAGAAAACATAGGTTAAGGGTGTTTGAGAATAAGGTGCTTAGGAAAATATTTGGGGCTAAGAGGGATGAAGTTACAGGAGAATGGAGAAAGTTACACAACACAGAACTGCACGCATTGTATTCTTCACCTGACATAATTAGGAACATTAAATCCAGACGTTTAAGATGAGCAGGACATGTAGCACGTATGGGCGAATTCAGAAATGCATATAGAGTGTTAATTGGGAGGCCGGAGGGAAAAAGACCTTTGGGGAGGCCGAGACGTAGATGGGAGGATAATATTAAAATGGATTTGAGGGAAGTGGGATATGATGATAGAGACTGGATTAATCTTGCTCAGGATAGGCACCAATGGCGGGCTTATCTGAGGGCGGCAATGAACCTCCGGGTTCCTTAAAAGCCACAAGTATATATATATATATATATATATATATATATATATATATATAATAATTATTATTATTATGTTACGGTATATTTGTTAATATTATACTATGTTCTAATAGAACATGCTTATAAAATCTTTAAACGTAATTTTTTCACAGCCATCCAATTTTTAACAAATTTCAACTTCTGTTTAATTTCCTATAATAAAAATACTTGTAGCCGCCGGCGTGGCTCAGTCGGTTAAGAAACTTGCCTGCCGATCTGAAGTTGCGCTTGGTTCGATCCCCGCTTGGACTGCTTACCTGGTTGGGTTCTTCCTGAGGCTTTCCCCAACCGTAAGGGGAATTCCAGGTAATCTAAGGCGAATCCTCGGCCTCATCTCGCAAAATACCATCTCGCTATCACCAATCTCATCGACGCTAAATAACCTCGTAGTTGATACAGCGCCGTTAAATAACAAAAAATGCTTGTGCCATTTTTACACTCAGTACACAATAATCATTTATATAATTAGGCAATAGTTATTTGTATATGATAGGTATTTTACTTTCCACAACAAGAAAATCCATGGAAACAATCAAACATAATGAAATATAAGTAGGCTATTTTTCTTTTTAATTTCAGGGAAGGAGTTCAAATCCGGTAACCCCCCTTGCGCACGTCCCAAATAATAATTACAAAATCAATTAAATGTTTAATGCATTCTTCGGGTGTATAAATCTGGAGGCCCAGTACTTATGGAACTGCTGTCTCACCTATATCTGTGCTTGCTAGAGCACAAGTTTTAAAACAGTCTTACAAGAGCGACACGTGTAGCATTGCTCGTATTGCACGTTGGCGCCCAGGAACGCCGTATTTAGAACAACATAATAAAATATGTCCCACTGTCACTGATAGATAGATAGCTTTATTGATATTGTTCACAAAAGTACAAAACTTAATAATTTAACAAAAGATCTATATACAAATGTAGTTCTACATAATAAATATACAATTTCCTAAACTAATTAATCTATCGCAAATCTCAATAATTTATTGGTTCAAACTTGCACTTACGTCTTGTTTTAGTGCATGTTTAAACCAATCGTGATAACCCTTAAGACTTTAAACCTTAATTATTTGCTCCTTTTCAAAAATCTAATTGTAATATTTAGGTCTTATTTTACATAATAATTTATTATTCCAATTAGATGATCAGATGTCGACATACTGTAAGTCATGAACCTGAAATAGCTGAATCGGTACATTCCATATGTAGGTTAATCTTTCTTTCTTACAATATTTTCATGTCAGCAGAAACGTTTGCGTAACTTCTACGAAGACTACCGCATGGATGCTTAAAAACAAGCTTGACAAATTGCTTACATAATCAACCTCAATTTAGTTTCATCATTATGTCGCATGTACTCATTATCGATTCATTTCTATTATGATTTCTATTATGATCTAATAAATTTATTATAATTGCATTCTTATTGAAATTAAAATATATTAGTTAACCAATTTATAAAGTCAAATTTTCTTCTGAACTTTTACTAATTAATATAACTATCGGAATACCTTAATAACTACCTTAGTTCTCTATTTTCAATTTTTTTTTATTATTATTTAAAAAAAACCTTGACGTAATTCTATCTTATTTTCAAAACCTGTCTTCTTACCTTATTTAATTAATAATAAGTTTTTCTGATTTTAGGAAAATTTAATCTTTGCTGATGCCTATCTCTTAGTAGGTAGTTTCGTTCCCCACTGTCACTGGAACATGGCAAGTAACACACTGAAATGCAATATAGCCATTAGGACGTCGAACTCCTGTTTCTTTGGTAAGAAGCCGACAGCTGACTAAGTTACGGCTGGGCCAGAGTAAGTAACTACATTATCTCGTAACTGAACACATAGTACATGAAATATATTTCAAATAAGACAAATATAGGCTCCTATGGGAGAAATTACCAGTGCCGAAGCCTTAAATTGGACGACAGGACAGGAATGCGGCAGTGTGCATAGAGGGTGTTCCTAGGCCCAAGATCGCAGATAGCGAACCAGAGCGCGGAAAATGGCGCGCCGGCCCCCCGGGGGCTGCACCGACCACCCGCACGAGCGGACGCCCAGCGATATCGATCCTCAGGAGATTAAACCCATTAATCGGGAGGGAATCTGATATCGAACACACGACTATTTGAACAAAGTCTACTTTCTCATAAAGAATGGCATGATCTTTCATACAGATGGGAATCTGAGCAAACTGAGCAAATTACAGTCAGGGTAGATAAGAACCCCACACATTCTTAATAAGAACGATTAACTTAATATTTATTTACTTATTTTTATTTATTTATTTATTTATTTATATATCTGTCTATTGCATACATTCACTGTTAAGTATATATCTATATTACAAAACATATTTATTGTTTATTTACATATTTTTACTCATTATCTACTTGTATTCATGCATTTCGAAAATTATATTTACTTATTTTATAATTACATCAATCAACAAAATTCAACTTCGATAATTATACACAAATGAAATATAGTGATTATCCATATATTTACCATGCTGAATCCGAAAATGTAACCCATTTTTCAGCAGCACCATCAGATTTTCAGTCATTACACTTCTGAAAATGTTGATACTAACCAATACTTTCACATTGTTAGTATACAATGCAGAATTCTTCAACATTATAATGGTGTTAATTCTGGAAATAAAGTATTCTTCATAATAATAATAATAATAATAATAATAATAATAAATTTAGCTTCCTTTATGAAAAGGGTGCCAGATTTGACAAAGCGTATTACATAATTTGAAAATACACCTAAAAGGTAAAATGACATAAATTTGAAACGGTTAGGGAATCGAATATACAAAATGTCAGAAAAATTTACACCTAAGTAGCGTTTGTGCTCATTTACAATTAAGAAAGGGGGGGGGGATATCATCAGATAGGTTAGAATGATTTGAATGCCAGATACCGTAAGAAAAATAATATTACGGATTTGTTGGCATTGATATCTAAATCAATTAACAACCATCGGTTAAGATAACTTCAAAATTTCCATTATCATTCCCATTGCATTTACGAAGTAGACGGCGGGAATGGCTTCAAAACTCTTTTTCTCTTATGTGTTGTAGTATCCTCTCTTTGTACGAACCAACAGTAATCGCTCGTCATGGGTGGATCCCATCTCTCTTTATAAAGCAGTTCCATCTGCAAAATGTCCTAATGAAAGCGTTCCCCTTTAATCATTCATTGCCCCAAGTTTTCAGGAAAAAAATCGAAATGAGAGTGCAGGAAATAATATTGAGAGACATCCTACATCCCAAATTCTTTTAATTTTGAAGGAGGTTCTGAACTAGTTCTTCACTATTTTCTTTCTTCTTTTACCGAGGAACCAATCACAGCACTTTAAAATGATTCCTATGCTCCAAGTTAATTTAGAGTTAACAATTCCACAAAATATTTCACAGTTCTCCCATCACTTTTTAAATCTGAAGTTCAATGAATATTTCTCCTACTAATTTTATACCTCCCAACGGCAATCATTCGTGACCGTTGAAATTTTTAAATTGTTCCATAACTGTGAGAATAACATTTAATAAAACTGAAAAAACAAGTTTATGTTTCAAGACAATTCAATATTTTTAAATCCAAAGCGGCATTTCTTTGTGTATGACAAGTGACAATGTCCCACAGTTATAAATTTTTAAAAGTCAGTAAGCAAAACTGATGTCGCAAGGGAAAGCACTAAAAAGTCCTTCCAACATTGGATATTTTATTGGTGGTCGGAACTCGCTTTTAAACTTAAATGTTTCTTTCTCTTTGGTTTAAACTCTTGTAATTTCTTGATCATTGTCACTTTGTAAGTGTGAGTGAACAGTCATAATGCCGAAGGAAAAAAGTAGCAAAACAGATTTGCTTAAATAGTGGATTGATGGGAATCCCACATTATCAACGGTTGGGAGCATCGTCATCTGCCAAGTTTGTGACAAAAATGTGACTTAATTTTATTATAAATCTTTATTATGTTATAAATTATAATATCAATATAACGCTACAGTAAATATTTTTGTTATATTACTTACAGTAAGTCGGTCTAGGCCCTTCACGGGCTGTAGCGCCACGGATTATTATTATTATTATTATTATTATTATTGTTATTATTATTATTATTATTATTATTATTATTATTATTATTATTATTATTATTTACAGTAAGTTTAACCTTTTTTTGCCAGAAAATTTGGAGAAATATTTAGTTGTGTATTGTAACAAAAACAATTGATCAAATGGTCATGAAGCGATTAGTGAATAATATTTGATATAATGAATGTTTAATGACATGAGCACATGACTAATGACAATTATGTAAGTGGACCTAATTATAATTTAATTACCAAATAAATTCAATGAAAGAATAACACCATTCCATTTTTATCATTAGTTCATTACATTTATAGCTTGAATAAATTTATTTAAAAATTGTGAATTTCATTGAAAATCAACACTTTTTTTGGTGCATATTTCTCAATTTTGAGCATATTTCCAAGCTTTTGCTGCATATATTCATTAGTTTTAATGCATATAAATCCGCCCTCTACTCATGACACACAGATGGCTGTGCCGTTTGAGATACTGAACGAGACGGAAGGTTTCACTTCTGCACGGCATGTCAATATCCTCACGAAGGTCCAAATTTCAATTTTACTGTACGATTTATATACAGGGTGGAAGTGAAATAACCTTGCAGATTGAAAGGGCGATAGGGTGCACATAAACGAATAGAAAATCTATATTACATTTTGTGATTAAATGCACGGTTAATTAGAAAATTAAGTTTGAAGTTTGAGCAATCCGACAACATCGTCACTAATACACTCTACTCGTGATACAGATGTCAGAGGTCAAAGAACTCTGTGAGTCTCCGTACATAAACTCTCTCGGCCAAGATATTGCCAGTCGCGCGCTTCGTGCAATGGCTTGAATTTAGGGGTTTTTAAATTTAATTTACACGAAAACCGTGCACGCTATTGAAATGCGCGAGAGGGATAAATTATTCTTTACCAGATTTCCTATCGACATGGACAAAAATCACGAAGCTATTCGCAATAGTTGACGTATAAAACCTTGTTAAACAATTGGGGGGAAAAAAAACTTTTTTTTTCCTTAAAAAATATTAACTTTACACCAATATGATATTACAGTTTTTGTTACGTACAACATGAGCTATTCGCTCTGGAAATCTGCAAGGCTATTTCACGTCCACACTGTATATCCATCTATTTATTCTTTACATCAAATCTATTTTTTTCGCATCTTTTCAAGTGCGTTTCAGAACGAATTACAACAATCGACATAGAACAATTTCAATAGCTCGGTTAGCGATATCTTGTGTATCTCTGGTCTAGGCAACATTCGAACATTCGCAGTATCTTGTCTATGGTATTTAGAATATTCAAGTGGCTCATTACTTTTTTTTTGGTACTGCACATGGCTTTCGTTTTTCTTTCATTTAATTTAGCTCCCGTATCTTCACTGTATTGTTGTATCCAATGGTACATTCTTGGCAATATCGTGCCAACAGCTGTAACTATAGTAACATCCGCATAAACTCGAATAATCTATTGTGTTTGTATTCGCTGAAATGAAGAAGAAAATTTTCTGCAACGTTAATAGCCAGAAGCTGTATAAAAAGCGAGCAAATTTGCCAGACTGATCTTTCCACAGGTAAAACTTGTTTAAGATATCGATAAACTAAAACGATTCAAACTCGGACGGTGATGTTATACCACCCTCTAAGTTGTGTGAGGAAAGTAACTACGATTTTCAAGAGTGGAACGAGAATGATCGTGTTGGTTGTGGTGAATATTATGGAGAAACAACTAAGAAATATGACTGGATAAAGTATGTTTCTTGTTTTCGTTGGTTGCAAGAAATCCGTACCATTTGCGAAAGTAAAATGTTAGCCATGTGATAAGAAATCACTGAATTAAAAGCAAGCTGAAACGCAAACGTACTTAAACTATCATATTTTAATCTACCTCATTGTTAAGCAGATATAAAATACTCTATTTATCGGAGTTAATATGACATTTAATCTTCACTTTATAATACTGACTAACACTACTGAGTTCACTTAACGCCACAAGATTTATAGTTCCACCATTTAATGGTAACTAAGAAATACGCTACTGGTCCATGTCTGCCGGAGTTACTCTTACACCAAGCTCCCGATAGAGCATTATGACATACTGTGCTCGCTTCACCAAATCGGTAAATCTAAATAGTATTAATGACCGAATTCCAATTTTATCGTATTGATTTAGTAAGGCCATTAAAAAAAATAACACCTATGATTCTAATGGACGGCTGAATGTTAAACCAGCCATGAATGCACTTGGCCTTCATTTTCTTTTCATTTAATTGAGCGCTCATGTCTTCACTGTATTGTTGTATGCAATGGTACATTCTTGCCAATATCGTGGGATCAACTGTAACTATAGTAACATCATCCGTAGAAGATCGAATAGTATTTTGTGTCTGTATTCTCTGACTTGATTGCACAAATATTTCTTCTAAATTACAACCTGAATCTGCATAGAAAGCGGACAAGCTTGCCACATCCATCTTTCCACAGGTAAAGCCGAAGATATCCTTCAGCCAAAAGTTTTGAATTATTAACAGTCATTATACTGCGTAAACAAGCTATGAAAATTGGATCTACATTTAACTCTAGCATACGTTGTTCAATTTATGTAGTACTCTATCAAAACCTGATTTTTGTTTCTTCTCTTTCGCAAAATTAATGCTATCACGAATTACAAATGCATGCGCTGAGAATATTAAGAATGGTAACCAAACATTGTTGATGAGGTCCTATGATACAGTATGGAAAAGAATTGTACTCAGATGTGTCTTCAAACATTTCGACGGTGTTCTGGTAAAATGTCGTTACCATCAAAAATAAAAAGAATTGTCTACAGATTTTCGCGCTCTCTTAATGTGTAGCTTTGTACAACGCTGTTTCCCTCTCGGTATACGATTACAGCATTTTACCAAATCCTGGTTTTTATTAATATTGACAATCACGTTACACTGTGAAGTAATGTGGATTATTTATAAAAAATAAGTTTATAATATTGCATAATATTTTGTATTTATTTTACAATTGAATCGGTTATTGTTGAAAGGAACTAAGTCCACTTTTTAAAGTTATGAGATAATCGAAAAAAACTGTTTTGTGGATAATCTATCGAAGATTAAACCAACATATATTGTACACGTAAAAGATGTAAAACTGTTTTGTGGATAATCTATCGAAGATTAAACCAACATATATTGTACACGTAAAAGATGTATGTACAATACATGTAGGTTTAATCTTCGATAGATTATCCACAAAACAGTTTTATTCGATTATCTCAAAACTTTAAAAAGTGGACCTAGTTCCTTTCAACAATAGGCCTAACCGATTCAATTGTATTATTTAATGCTTTTTTCAGTTCATATTATTATTGTTTAAAGGGACCATAGGTCCTTGCACTTTCTAGTTAACCGAATATTTTATGTTTTGCCTGATATAATTTCATTGTATTCATCACTTACTTTTGCTTACATATATTTGATATAATTTCGTTGCATTTCTTGTATTATTATTTTGATATTCATCACGTTACTTTTGCTTACATATATTTGATTATTTAAATTAAGCAATTAAATTATTATTTTAGTGTGGGATTAAACTTGTAATATTACTTTTTAATTATTCAATGTAAATCCATTCCCGGCCACAAGATTTTGCTTCATCGGGAGTGCCAACCAAAAGTTCAAATAAAAAATTATTATTATAATAAATAATTATGTTTTAATGGTATATGTGGCACATACAAATGTGCGAGAAAGTAACTAAACCGATTATGAAATCAAGTTAGAGGAAACATCTCATTATCTTGAGCCAACCCTACCGTATGTACGAAGATCTTGCCCATTAGGGATTTTCCAGGCTTATCTTATCTCTAAAGAAACAAGGGAAAACAGAAAAAAAGCTCCGTAAGACTGGAGGTGCTTACAAACAAGACTCATAGGTTTATGTATGAAGGATATTTTATAAGTATAGAATCGATGGCTTTAGACTTCGTCTCAACATAAAACAATCTTGGTCGGTGGTCAAGTGGTTACCATTGGGTCCGAAGTACACAGGTTCAAATCCGACCAGGGCGACGAATTTTAAAGAACAATAAAATCCTTAGCGTGGCCTCCTTCGGAAGGAAAATAAATTTTTTGGTCCCATGTTGTAATTTACGTCGAGTATAAGAACTCTCTAATTTGTCAATCATTTCATCGACGCTGAATAACCTCCGCAGTTCAAAGCGACATTGAATAAAATACTACTGATATATAAAAAGTGGAGTGCTCAATCTATAAAAAATGCGAATGCCCAATATTCGCTCTAGATCTCCAATGATAAAAAGAAAAATATTTACTATTTACTTTACTTTTTTGTCCAACAAAAAAGGCATTGTCTTTTTAAAATATTTGTTTAGGTTCATATGATCAAGTTTCCAGAGAAAATATAATTTTATATGTTTTAGTAAACATATTTATGGCTTGAATATTACCTTCACATAAAAACTACGCTTACAAATCTGGATTTTCAAATACTTTGATTCACAATATGTAGGTGATTGGTTTCCAATCAATTATTCCTTTTGTAACTATTGTTGTACATGCAAAAGATACTATATTGCCTCTTTCTCTTCTTCAATCCTCTCCAATAAAGTTGTCTCACAGTTTCCCGCCTTTCTTGCCGTACACGTGAACAAAAAACAAGTCACTTGACAAGCTCGTCACAATTCTGACGCAGATGTAGCCTACGCTCACGGAAATATAATATGGCTGGCCGTGTTTTTCTTAATTGAGCGTCAAACGGTACAATAATTATCGGCATAAATTCAATATCCATGTAAAGTACAATAATCCTATTGAATCTAATCCTGATGTGATATACAAGAACGTCGTAATCAAGATTTAGAATGTTTGGAAGCTACATTTTTTGTGTAACTGTTTGCTGATTGAGAAATAGATATTAGAGATAGGCCTAAAATTAACATAATATGTTATATTATGCCAACCAACTTCAACGTTATACCCAGACATTACGTATCTCCTTCATAGGTGAATGGGTAGCGCGTTTGGCTGCGAAGAAAATGTTCAATATTCGATTGTCAGCACTGATAGATTATTATTATTATTATTATTATTATTATTATTATTATTATTATTATTATTATTATTATTATTATTAAATATTTGCAGTTGGACAGTTTAAATTTGTGTTACTGAAAATTAGTAATAGTAAAATATCATGCAACAGTTACAACGACTTCTACATTGGACAGACTGGAAGATCATTTCACACACGTTACAAAGAACACATCACAGCTATAACCAAACTACACAGCAATTCACCTACGCAGAACACATTACAAACTCTAATAACAGCTAAAGCAACATACAGACAACGACATAAAAATACTACCCATTCAACCAAAGAAAACAAGAAACTTGACACCCTAGAACAATATGAAATTTATAAACACACAAAAACACACCCACATCACATCCTGAACACTCAACTCAATTTCAAAACACACACCCTTTTCGACAAAATCATGAAGACACCCGATCACAACAGGAAACCAGAAGATAGTGCAGGATCTCCACTAGACTTTGGATAACGAAGCACAAGACTTCGAAACTAGTCAGCCGAGATAAATCCTAAATATTAACGCAGTAAAGAAGTTGGAAATTTAATCAGTCAAAATAATATGTTTTTAATACATTTTGGAAAAATTGTGTAGACCTGTCAACGGCTGCTTTTGGATGTCCATTCAATATGCACACCAATGACCTCCGTTGTGACAGACTTTTTGTAATGGGTGGAAAGGGATACACAATTTTTTAATTCTTCCGGGAAAATATTAATACTCAAAACGTTATATAGACCAGAACAATAATTTGTAATTGTCAACCATAATATTGTATGTGACTAGGTCATTAGTAAGCCTATATACTCTATAATGAATAACGGGAATACGGACATAATATTTAAAACATTTGAGTTAAATAAAATTGTCATAAATTCAATAATAACTTAGAGAGTCGAGCTAAAATTTATATTTTTTAATAGAAACTAATAGTCTATTTCGTATTTTTCACGTCTGAAATAATTACACAACGTTCATGTTATAAAAACGTTAACGATGAAATATCGAATAAAATACCGGTACATTAAAATAATGTATATAAACGTTTAGGCTGCATAAATTATTTAATAACAGAAATCTTAAAATATTTCTGTAACTTTAAGGATGAAAGACAAAATGCAACTAATTAACATTTTTTTATCCTCAAAATCATAAGGTTTGAACGTCGAAAATTCACGAAAAAGGAATCTCTGAAACTCTTATCTTGACCAGTACACCAGAAGATAGAATTATTTGATAAGGAAAGCTCCGTCAAAACTATTAAAGTAAAAGTGGCACTGTAAACTCAAAGTAATTTATTGTCTTTATTTAAACATAATATTATCATTAGAGAACAATTAGGCCTAATGTGACAATTGACAGAACTACAAACAAGGTAAAGTTATCTTATAATGCAGGGGTTCCCAACCGGTGTGTCGCGCAGCTCCATGGAGTGTGTCGCGAAATTTTGGATATTAAAAATAAATTTTATACCATCCAGAAAGTCCCTTTAAAACGCATTTTTTTTATTTACAACGAATTCTTTGGTATGGTACATTTTATTTTGAGACAGACTTTACCAATAAAACGTGAACACCAGCAACAATGCTCAGTTCAGTTTTTCAACCATAAGGCCACGTATAAAGAAACTCTGTGCAACCCACCAAGCGCAGATTTCACATTAATTTAAATAGGCGAGTTTTCAAAAACGATAATCTTTGATCGGACATCTTTTATCGGACATCCAGCATATATAGGTTGGGATTTTTGACATATATGTTTGTTTTTTTCCTAGTACTACTCAAGTTGCTGCATGTTATTTTATAATTTTCGATTGTGTGTTAACAATGAACACTACACAGAAGTTGTTATCAATGTTTTTTTTTTCTGGCGGAACGCGCTGGAACGGCGTTCCGGCACCTTTTTGTTGCATTTCTCATCATGGAACCGAAATATGTGTGAATAACTATGTTTTTAATATAATTTTTCTTTGAATTCAGCTTGGAACTTGAAAGTCTTAGTTGGACGAAAAGGAGGTTAAAATCGACAAAATTCCCGTGCAGTGAGCAGTAACCATCTCCCCGTCCTCTATAAAATATACTCCACACAGTTCCACCACTTTTTCTTTTTACCTGTTATATTATTATTATTATTATTATTATTATTATTATTATTATTATTACTATTAATGTCCCGCGCCGTGGCGTCGTGGTCTAAGGCATCCCGCCTAGGACTCGCGTTACGGAATGCGCGCTGGTTCGATTCCTCATGAGGGAAGAAATTTTCTCATAAAAATTTCGGCCAGTGTATGCACTTGGAGAGCTACGATAGGTAGCGAAATCCGGTTGCGAATACCAGCTATAACGGCTGGGGAGATCATCGTGCTAACCACACGATACCTCCATTCTGGTTGGATGACCGTCCACCTCTACTTCGGCATGTGGGCGTGAGGCCAACAGCCGGCTGGTCGGTCTAGGTCCTTCACGGGGTGTAGCGCCACGGATGATTTTTTGTTATTATTATTATTATTATTATTATTATTATTATTATTATTATTATTACTGTTAATAAAATTAAATAAGTCTGTCGCGATATCGTGGGCTTTCGGTAAAGTGTGTCGTCAGTCAAAAAAGGTTGGGAACCACTGCTATAATGCATAGTAATTAAAAGTCACAGAAAACTAAAATGCAGGCATGGAGTGCGAGGTACAGAGATACAAAGGTACGAAAGGAAACTATGTGAGAACTTTGTCTGCCGCAATATTAGTCTCTTGTTTGTACATCTTTTCTGAAGTAATAGTAATTCAACTATGATTTACAAGGAAAGGAATATTTCACAGCACATATCCCGAAGCGCACTGGAGTCTTTCTAACATAGACAAATATGTCCTTCGTGCTATCCACTGACTACTAATAGTTTAAATAAATTGAATACTAATTGCTACTTTTCGCTGTATTTTACAGAAAGTTTACTTTAACCCTCATTATCCATTTTTGACTTACACCACTTCTGCTCTGAACGGCTCGAAAGACAATTCAGATATTTCAGTGTTATTTCAGCGTCCTTGTTTCGATTATCATAAAAAGGATAATCAGAAACTTCCTTTGAATAATATTTTCTTGTGTTTGTAAGCATATTGACAACATTCGAAAGTAATTATGGACGGAACTGTTATAGCTTTTATTTCTTTGAATGTACGTTAACAAGTGATACGATATGTAATCTGAGAAATGTTTTGAGTTATTAATTTGTGCAGGACAACAATTATACAGAACTTCTGCAGCCCGAACAAATTTTATGGGTTGGATGTAGCCATAATATCAAGTCATGCAGAGAAATCTTCTAATTGAAATTTCCTCTCATTGACATATTATTCAATGAAATTGTTCGTCGGTAAACTTGGGATAACAAACGACTTAAAAATATGAATTTAGTTTTGGAGGTACTAATCATGAGATGATTTCTAGCGCACAGTTTATGAACATCGGAGAGGCAGCCAAGTAGAGTTCTTGAATAGATTTCTCGCGAAGAATGAAGGTTCAGTAAATCGGTGAAGAATATTAGGCCTACATTTGCATTATCTAGATTTAACAGAAGATCATCCACGTTTTTAAACTTTCCACCCTGACTTGAATGGAAATTTTACATTTTGACGTCATGTAATTGTACATTTTTCACATTTTGACTTCCTACTTATCTGGGTGTTACCACATTATCAATATTTTCATTTTTTTGTCATTGCAGTATTGAAGCTTTGCTGTCAGGAATAACGAACACAACCACTCGCACAGTACAACGGAGTTGCTGAGATGTGATTACGAAGTCGGAGGCGGAGAGGAGGAAGTGCGAAATAAGTAGGCCTACATTATTTGCCATTACACAGAAAAATTGCGTGGTCGTGAAGTATTGTACAAGGTACAAATTTATTCAATAATATACTAGAAATTGTTGATACATCATAAAAAGGAACTAATTGGAATAAGAATACAATCGGATTTTAAAACATTTACGAGTAGTATTGAAGCGAGGTAGTTTTTGTAAAAATGCATATTGCCTTTTTATGATGGTTAAATTAAGATGTAACAGCAATTAGTAGTACAAGTTATTATTTATATTGAATTAAAGTAAAAATGTAAGCTAACTGAAATTAACGACAACTGAAAGATTGAAGACCTCTGTGCAAAAACCGGTCTAGTACATTTTTTTTTTTCAAAATCGACTTTAGTATGCACTGCAAAAATTTGTCAAATCTGACTTTTATTAACGTCTCTACAGTTGTGAAACTCTTGACTGTTTCACTGATTTGTGTAAAAAAAAAAACAGACAGATCTGTCTACAGTGCCATATTTGAGAACCAATTTTATCTACAGCTTTGGTCCCCCAAGATCAGATACTAGTAGCGTGTTTGCCTGGTGATTCGGAGTTGCGATCGAACACGGGTTCGATTCTCGCTTGGGCTAATTATCTGGTTGGGTTTTTCCGAGGTTTTCCCCAACTGTAAGGCGAATATCAGATAATCTGTAGAGAATCTTTACCTCGCCAAATATCATCTCGCTATCATCAATTCATCGACGTTAAATAATCCAATAGTTGATGCAGTATCGTTAAATAATCAAGTTAAAAACTATTATAAGCTTACTCTTACTAGCTGCACTAAACACTTTAAGCTTTAAAATATAGTGCTATAATAATTGTTTTAAAACATATGATATACGGTACGTAATATAGAGTCGTTTAGGGACATTTCGACACGCTAAGGAAAAGTGTTAATTTTTGTGACCAATTTATGCAAGTTTTATTCCAATTCTTTCCACTAATGTGTATGGATTATGTTTTCCGTAGGCCTACATTTCACATATCTGGTGTTAATGTGATTATTTTATCTCTGTATTAAAAAACACAAACTGATGCCGGCATATCGACTTTTCTCATATTGGAGGAGATTTCATCATAATATGACGAGCATAGGAAACACTTTAAAACACAACTGCATTTACAACACAAATTTTTCTCCTGATATATACCTAAATATTGTGTAATATTCTTATTCACGTTGATCATCGGTGCCATTTTCCATTCATGCCTCGTGAAACAAATTTTGGCATTTTCCAACACACTGAAACCTAAATTCTGTGGAATTGTCAACGTAGTAATACACACTATACGCGACACAGTAGTTTTTTTATTGTCCAGACTGATGAACTAGCTTCCTCCCCATTCACATCGAGCATTAGATGGCTTCCATCTGTGGGAAAGTCTAACTTATTTTTGCTGTTTAGTCTTCTTTAGTCTCCTTCAGCTGTTTTCTATAGTTTTCAGATGTTATTACGTATAGCACGAGTGGGGCTACTTCTGTCATTGACTTCTAGCAGAGTGTGGTGCCCACAAGTGGCGAGGTAACACGTTAAAGTACAAAGTGTCCAACATGCCCGACTGTCCAACAGACCCTAATTTACCCTATAAGATTTTAAGCTAACTAAAATTACAACAATTAAGAGGAACAATATTACCGTAACCATTGGCAGAACAAGCAATAAAGCACAGCCACTAATCATATGGTAAATAAATTAATGTTACAGGAAACTCAAGTAGAGGGATAGAGTGGGGTGTATAGGGATATAGAAGTATGACAGGAAATGTATGAAAACATTGGAAGCTGAGTTTACAGTAGCAACATTAGTCTTCCGATTGTATAAACATTGCTTCTCAAGTAATACTCATTCTACTTAAGATTTTCGATGAAGTGCTTTATGCCCAAATGCACCAACCTCCGTTTTTCCGCCTTTTCGAAACCGAATAAAAGTAATACCAGGAAATTCTGAGAATTATGTGCACCATTGATTTCACTTCCCTACAATACCGCGGTCCCCTTACTCTTGACACACATCGCGATTATTGTAAGGTGACTTGGCGGGTTTCCCGCCACGTACGAGGCGAATCATGGGTCCTACCGTCTTTCAGTCGCACCAGTCTAGGAGATATTAATACTGTTCAGAGGGCCGTGATCATTTGTATTATGAATGTTTCTCATCATCATCATCTTATTCTTCTTCTTCTTTTTCTTCTTCTTCTTCATGTAGCTTTCAAAGAGTTAGGCCACTGTTGACCTCTTCTGATCTCAAATCAGATGTCGAGGAGTATCTTCAACGGTCTCCCTTGGTTTCTTGTGCCTGATGGAGTATAATTTTTAAGTAATCTAGGTACTCTATTAAGTGGCATTCTGTTCATATGTTGTATCCATCACGATTTATAATTTTGGATTTTGTCGAGAACTGGGTAGGCCTATAGCCTACTCCTAATTCTTATAAAATGTCTGTATTTGTTTTAAAATCATCCCAGTAAGCTATTATTATTATTATTATTATTATTATTATTATTATTATTATTATTATTATTATTATTATTTTGTGTATTGCCCTTGGACAGGTATTTCACTGCAAACCCAGCTTTCTCCAATTTTTCCTATTTTCTACCTTCCTCTTTGTTTCCTCATATGATTCATATATCTTAATGTCTATCATCTGATATCTTCTTCTACCCCGAACTCTTCTTCCGTTCACCATTTCTTCCAGTGCATCCTTCAGTAGGCAGTTTCTTCTCAGCCAGTGACCTAACCAATTCCTTTTGCTCTTCCTAATCAGTTTCAGCATCATTCTTTCTTCATCCACTCTCTCCTACACAGTTCCATTTCTTATTCTGTCTGTCCACTTCACACGTTCCATTCTTCTCCATATCCACATTTCAAATGCTTCTTTTCGCTTCTCTTCACATCGTCTGTCCCATACATTGCCACACTCCATACAAAGCTCTTCACTACTCTCTTCCTTAGTTCTTTTCCCGGAGGTCCGCAGAAGATGCTCTTTTTTATATTAAAAGCTTCCTTGGCCATTACTTTTAACTTCCTGGCAGCAGTTCATGTTACTGCTTATACAGGACATAATTCTATTTTTACTTCAATTTTTATTGTACCTGAGTTTTTGAATGTACTTCACTCCCACCCCTTCTACTAATGAATTTCAACCGTCCTCCACACAGATCTAAGACCGCATATACAGTCATAGTAGCCTTACGGTCACAATAAACAGTACGTTCCAAAAATATGTTCGCGTTTTCCAGTGACGAAAGAGTTTCCAATATTGAATCATTTTCGCAAAGGTAGTCTACTGTCGTGCATTTGCCTACATCGTATCCCGGTTTCCCCCACCAGCTTTTATTCGCCAGCTAGTGGCTGGGCTGTCTTAGCTCTTTTCTGAGAACATTAATTTCTGTTAGGAATTGGACGTCTACGTAATATTATACAACTGTTTAAAATAACTTAAATAAAAGGGCCTCGTTAAGTAATTAACTGCCACGTGATTTCCTTCCTTTCTACGACCCTACGACAAAACCACTTGAACGGATAGTAGATACTATGTCTGAGTAATTTTATCTTTTCGGATCGGGCAGAAGTGAAGATTGAATTTACAGTACGTAAGGTACTCTTTTATAGAGTAGGTACAGAATTATTTCAACATGAGTTACTAGTACGAAGGACGAAACTGGTAATTGGAATTACGTACAATAGTCTATAGTGCGATAATATGCACATTAGAACTGAAGCCAGTATCGAAATGAACGGTCACCATTTAAAAAAAAAAATGTGTTTAAATATCGATATTTTGATTATTTTTCAATTTAACTTCATTCTCTATATTATACGCTAATTTGCTGTAGACAGTATAATATACACTGCATAATGAATACGTCCACATGGACAGCTCAGTTCGTGAGTAAAAACACTCATTGTTAATACTGTACTGTATTCTGATTAAACAAAAACCTAATGAAAATGATCAAACTCAAAAGCGCAATATTTCCTAGTTTACGTAAATGGATGAACTAAGTTACTTTTTTTCCCTCCTATACCTAGTAAAGTGATTTGTTTGTACATTACGCCAATATCTTCGAACTCCAGTCGTGGAAGGGGGTAGCAAACGGCGTTGATCCAAAGGTATAGGCAAGTTAATATTAAAAATGTTAGTAAAAATGAAATGATGTCCCTGTAGTATACCCCAAGTATATGAAGCTGTCCACTTGCTCTACTGCCTCATTTAGCATTCGCAAGTTTATGTTCTGTATTTTTCTTCCTTTGACCATTTTCTTCGTCATATTTGCATTTATCTTCATCCCATACTGCTTACAGCTGTCATTTAGCTCCAGTAGCATACCCCTTAGTATCATTTTCTCTTCTGCTAACAACGCCATATCATCAGCAAATCTTATGCACTATATTCTTCTTCCTCCTATTATCACTCCTCCCATGTTCTGAAAACAGTTCTTAGTAAATCCTTCAAATAGGTGTTGAACAGGGTAGGTGATAAAGGACATCCTTGATATACTCCTCTCCCAATTTCACTTCCTTCTGACATTTCTTCTCCTATTCTGGCTTTCACTCGTTGTTTCGTATAAAGATCACTGAACAATCTTCTCTCTTTCCAATTCACATCAATTTTTTTTAGGATCTCCATCACTTTATTCCAATCCACTCTATCAAAAGCCTTTTCTAGGTCCACAAATACTACATACACTTCTTTATTCTTCTCTAGGTATCTTTCGCTTATTGTCCTTAGCAGTCCAATTGCATCCCTCGTACCTTTTTTCTTCCTGAAAACTGCTCTTCTTCCAACTCTTCTTCCATCAAAGAATATAAACGTCGATTCAGAATTCGAAGAGACTCTTCGCCGAGTGCGTTATTAGACTGATAGTCCTGAACTCCTTACATTCTTGGCATTATTTTTCTTTGGTGTAGGAGTCAACACTGTCTCTGTAAAATCTTCAGACCATTCGCTTTTGTCATGTATTTCGTTGCATAATGATAGAATTTGTTTCTTGTCTTCACCCAAGCATTTCACTAATTCAATGGGGATTGCATCAACTCTTGTTGCTTTCCCATTTTTCATTTCCTTAAGCGCTAGTTAACTTCTTCACTTAAAATAGAAAATTCTTTTTCGTCTTTTGCTACGGCGTCTTCGTCTTCTATAGCTAAGTCATCTGGACGATTTCTTGTCTGATATACTGTAACTCTTCTACATATTTCGTTCATCTGTTCAGTATTTCTTGTTTGTCTGTTATTTCATTTCCAACTTCGTTTTCTATCAACCACATGGTTTTCCTGTTCTTATTTGTGAAGTCAAACATTTTATTTCGCAGTACATTAAATCATATCTTCGTTTTCTTTCTAGATCCTCTATTTCTTCACATTTATCTTTCATCCAGTCTTCTTTGGCTTTATCAGTTTCTCTTCGTAGTTTAGTTTCCTGTAGTTTGTTCTACCTTCTTCTATGTTAATGTTTTTTTCCATTTCCTCCTCTCCTCCATCTTCTCCAACATTTTCCCTGTGACCCAAGGTTTCTTAATTCTCACACCTTATGTGTATCGTCTTCGTTTATGTTGTTGGAATAATGTATTTCCAACAATCATTGCATTGTTCCCTTCTGATCCTTCTCAACTATCTCTTCTATCTCAGTTAGCTATAACCTAATGTTTTTCTCATATAATATCCATTTCTGCTGCATTTATTCTGGATTTATCTTTGACCTTGATCGTCCAATTGTCACAACCATATAATAAGGTCGGAAGAGCTAACAAGTTGTATAATCTTATTCGGCTTTTAGTTGAAGTTTATTTTGGTTTAGATATATAATTTATTACGCCGGTAATCTTAATAAAGTTATTTAACTTACGATTTACATACATATAGCCAATTCATTTTCGTATGAAATAATGTTACCTAAATATTTAATTGATTCACTTGTTCAATGATTTGGTTGTTTATGACAATTTTGCTTCTTACTAGTATTTGGACCTTTAAATGTCATTGTTTTTGTTTTTTTTATATTGAGATTGTTAAGTTATTTTCTTGTATTATTTTATTACGTTTGTATGTTGATTTTTGTAAATTATCTTCAGAATTGGAGATGAGAACATGGTCATCTGCAAATATGAGGGTAATGAGTTGTTTGTTGCCTGATATTGGAATTCCAATTAGGTTTTTTTGCCATTTTGAAATGATATCATGTAAATATACAGTATATTGAATATTTCGGTGACAACGAACATCCTTGACACACTCCTCTGTTTATATTGATTTTGAGAGACAATTTAGAATTTTATATTTTATTTGTATTTGATTATTGTGGTATATATATCTATAACTGCATTTAATAAAGAAGGTGGTATATTTTTCTCTTTTCACACAATAAAAAGTTTTTTCATAATCCACAAACAGAAGATGAGTTTCTAAATTGAATTCTCTTAATTTTTTGATAGTTACTTTATTGTACATTCTATATATAACAAGGAAAACAAAATTATAAGATGTCCAAAAGTCCCCAGGTCTTAGCGTAAATGAGCAGTTGACTTTTATAGAACTGGCTGAAGAGTAGAAAAGCAATAATTGAAAATAAAAGGCCTGATGGAGTGAATTTGAAGGAGAGGGGAAACACCTTGGAAAATATTATGTCATAAGAATCAGAGACGTAAGTTCGGTTAATTTTTTTTTTTGGGTTGGAGAGAAAGGGGGCAGGATTTATTTTGGAAGACCTTATGATGGATACCACGTGGCAGACTCTCTTACTATTTCCTCCGAAATTAACTATTTTCCATAACATATACCGGGGTACATTTGACCTTTTTAAAAAAGAAAGCTTTAAACCATATTAGACGCCTTGAATATTTTACAGTTACGTAATCTTCTTCCCTCCCATTTTTTATTATTTTAAGTCACAAATAGCCTCCATGTCTTATTCCTCACTTTACAGTATACATTCAATTTCCACAAATGGCATAGTATTAAATTCGTATCCTACTTATATAATACTCAATTTATTGCACTTCCTGTTACTAAGACGTAGGTGCACGCATTGTATATTTTTATAACAAGTAAACAAAGGCAGAGCTTTTTAATACTAGCCTATTCAATCAATATATGTGACGTTACAAGGGTTTTAATTAACGATAAAGCCATTAACCAAATTATAACAATTCAAATCAAGATTCGTAGTGAGCAGTGATCATCAAATTCCAGCAATCCATGGAGCCATTATTATAAATTATCTAATGTTGGGTACAGTAATTTCCGACCCTAAATAACTAAATAAAATCAATGTTAGGGCAGAACAACCGGGAGATTGAAGATATAAAATTTTAGAATGTTGGACAAAAAACTCTAAGTTACCGTAACTAGGAAAATCCGACCAAAAGAATCCCCATTGACATTGCTATCGAAAATAACGAAATTTAATCTTGATCTAAACTTCTGTTATAGCATTTCGTGCGCCGGCATTGAAGAGGCAAGGCCACGAGAAGTTACTCCGTCCAGGAGAGGTCCTCAACAGATCCTCGATCTACCGTCAAGTCTCCGCAGCTAAACTTCAGACGCAAGAAAACTGACTTGTATAACATGAAGTATAATTTATTTCAATTATATTTCTCGTTCCGAATTTTTACGATATATTATGGTATTTTGTAAATAAATGCGGACTAATATGAAGGCAAATATCATTGCGGACTAATATGGAGACGAAGATCAATGTGGGCTAATATGTAGACGAAGATCAATGTGGGCTAATATGGAGGATTAACACTTAAATTGGCAAAACTTCATTTCTCACACTAGTTTATTAAACCGTGTCGGACTGTAAAGAAAATAACTATCGCAATATCCATATTTTATATGTTGTGCAATGTTATAGTGTTGTGAAATTTTAATTTTCCTATAAATTTTTTATTGTCCTATTAAAATTATAGCATATATCCTATTAACCTGTTGTATCCTATAGGATACATTGCCAATTTAATAGTTAGTACGGGCTAAAATGGAGGCAAAGATCAATGCTGGCTAATATGGAGGTGAAGATCAATGCGGGATAATATGCAGGCGATGATCAATACGGGCTAATATGGAGGCGAAGATCTATACAGGCTAAAATAGAGGCAAAGATCAATGCCACCAGCTAATCTGGAGGCGAAGATTAATGCGGTCTAATATGGAGAGGAAGATAAATGCGAACTAATATGAAAACGAAGATAAATGCGGGCCATAATGGACGCGAAGATGAATGCGGACTAATATGGAGACGAAGATCAATGCGGAGTAATATGGAGGCGAAAATCAATGAGAGCTAATATAGAAGCGAAGGTCAAAGCGGGCAAGTATGAAGACGATGATCAATGCAGACTAAAACAGAAGCGAAGATCAATGCGGGCTAATGGAGAAGAAGATCAATACCAGCTAATATAGAGGCTGAGATCAATACTGGCTAATATGGAGGCGAAGATCAATGCTGGCTAAAACGGAGGTGAAGATCAATACGGACTAAAATGGAGGCGAAGATCAATGCGGGCTAATATGGAGGCTATGATCAAAACGAGCCAGTCTAAGGCGAAGATCAATGCTTGCTAACGTGGAGGCGAAGATCAAGAAATTGATAATGATTTAAAATCTCAATAAAATGTAAAGTGCAACGCGGATGCTTGTGAAGTGAGAAGTAATTGTGGTGAATTCAGTGTTGCAACTCTGTCTCGGATTCCAATCTTGCATCTGAACGGAAAATTTTTGCCACAGACGTACAGATCATTAAACCGCGAATTTCTTGCAATCGCCGATGTTACAGCATTCTGTTGACCCTGTTTACTTTTATCTCTCAAATATTGTAATATATATATACACTTGTAAGTTATAACATGAAGCATGTTCTATTTCATTTAATTTTTTTATTCCAAACTTGTATCTTGTAAATAAATTTAGTTTCGTTGTAATAATTCTTAATTGCATTTTCAGTGTGTGTGTGTGTGTGTGTGTGTGTGTGTGTGTGTGTGTGTGTGTGTGTTTGTATATGCATATTTATCTGTTTCACAATTAGAGCCGTTGTTGAAAATAGTTCAATTAACTGGAGATTTAACTGAACAGAAAGACAAAAAGGAATTGGTTAGGTCACTGGCTGAGAAGAAATTGCCTACTGAAGGATCCACTGAAAGGAATGGTGAACGGGAAAAGAGTTCGAGACAGAAGATGATATCAAATGATAGACGACATTAAGATAATATGTGGATCATATGTGGAGACTAAGAGGAAGGCAGAAAATAGGAAAGATTGGAGAATGCTGGGTTTGCAGTGAAAAATCTGCCAATGGGCAGAACACTTATGTGTGTATATCTAGCATTAAAAAAATTAATAATCACTGCGATAACAAATACTTTTTCATACATTTGACGCGTAATAGTTAGTCTATTTATGATATGAGTACCAAAAAAAAAATAGAATTTCATTTTGTAGGTATGTATGCTTGAGAAACGAGGTCACAGGCCAATATATTTGATACTTTTTAATAATTCAGTTATATATTATGTATTAAGGACCTGTAGTACCTTGCATTACAAGGCATTTAAATATCTGTATAAGAGTATTATTGGACCGTAAATCTAAAGGAAGAAGGTATCAGTGTCGATCTTGGAGAACATAAAGCGAATGAGACAGCAAGAGATTTCAGTTGCCTAGTCGTAAAGAGAAGGCGAATAAAAATGAATAGGACATAGGCAGACTGTTGATACCGTCTTTGGAAAAAAAAAAAGTTCATACTGAAAGATGGAAAAGGAAAAGTTCAATAAAATTAGGGAAAACCAAGAATAATTAAGAGAGAAGAATCCAAAAAAGGATAGCTGCACTTGGAAAAGGGGTACCAAGCGGTAACAGCACCTAAATTAATTGCAGATCAACAATATTTTATTTTTAATTTTATTTTATTTTTTGGGCATCTATCCTTGACAGGAATAATTTATTTTTCATATGTAGTACTGTACAGATGGTTAACAATTAACAAGGAATATCTTACAACATTAATGGCTATATCTTGAAGTTCGAAAAGATTAATATGGAAGCGATGAAAGAAATTGATACAAAATCTGGAGATAGTGTCCCTTGCACCAAAGAGCAACCAATTACTTCCCAGCGACAAACGGGTATGTGATATAAGTTGCTACGGAAAAGCTAACAAAAAACAGGAATGAAAGTTAGCTGATTACGACCTTCACAGTTTCAGTATAACCAGAGTATGCTACCTCGCAGTCTGTTCATTTGATAAGTTCCTACAATGTTGTGAGTATTATGAAACAGCGTAACCTAAGCTGCTTTCCTGTCGGCAGTAAGCGTTTTCCAAGAACCAGAAGAAATACGGTTGTACATCCCTGGCCAATTTCATCAGTGGGTATTTCCGTGTTCCATAAGGAACGACAACTATGAAGTTTCATCAGTTCAGTTTCGAATTCGTCTTACAATGTAACAACCCATTTGATCAGAAAAGAATGACGTTTATAGATTATTTCCGCTTGACGTAGAAGTGAACTTCAACTGGATCTAGTGATAGTTACACAAGATTAAAATACATCAGGTTGCATTGCTTCGCCTGCGGCAGTTGTATAGAAATGGCAGTCTTAAGTGTAAGTTTTATCTTATGCTAAATTGTAGTGTATTATTTAATTGGTGGAAGCGGGAACTATAGTCGTTCCGAAAACAAAGAGCTTACATACCGGGTTCACAATATTGTAAGAAAGAATATGACGATGCGAGGTACGGTAAACGTATGATAACTGTCACTAAGTGCAAGAAAAACTATTACAGCGATTGGAATTAATAAAAAGTAGAATTCTTAAGAACAGAGGTCTCCAAAAAGCGTATCATCATTCGTGCTCTCGATGCTGCCCTCCGAACACAGTGTGCTGTAAGGCTAGAAAAGGGGAAGAGACTCGTACCTCAACAGATAGGAGCGATCAGTGGGGGATCGCGGCAACGGTCTGCTTAAGTTTACAAATAATAACATCAAAAGAATAAGAAATATTGTATGTTTGTATATTATTTTGACACACTATGAGCCCCATCTGTTGCTATTGACACAAGCCATTGCAAATTCAACCTCTTCTGTTCTATGGTGCCTTTCAGTACCTGGAAAAGAGCTTCTCCAGTTGTAGCCTATTTTGTAATTACATCTAGAAGACATTCAGACACAGTAAAATGTTCGTTAACTCCTCGGATGAAAATGGCTAGGTGAGCTTTGTCATTTCTATTTGTGCTTTCGTCCAATGGAAGTGAGTAAGCTACAGACTGGTTAATTGTGGTTTCGACTTCAGATTCAATTACATTTTCAATCTTGAAATTCCTTCTCTGAACTGTAATTGGAAACATTTTAATTTTCTTAAACTTTGACTTTATTCTGGACACAGTATTTGAGTAACGTTCTGTATGCACGATTTTACAAATGATTCTTCTGTAAAGGGCTTCATTGATTTTCCAATATTCCAAGCTAAAACATAGTTAGCAAAAAGCTTTTTTTTTTTTTTTTTAAGACTGAGGTCACGTGTGTGATTTGTGTTTGTATTTTCTTGTTTTATATATATCAAAATATTTGTAGGCCTACGCATTTCACCTAAAATTAAACGAAAAACTATATGTTTGTCATGCGGAACTGAGTGTAAACGTATTGTAATATACTGATTATTATGTATAACCAACAGTTATACAGATAGCCCCAAAATAAATTATTTTCACATGTCCAACATGCCTAATTGTATGATATTCTTTGTGAAGTGTCGAGTATTGTCGTCGCATATTGAATTTTAACACATCATTAAGAATTTTCGAACAAATTAAGCATTTCACATTCTCCCCACTAACTAAAAAAAAATGTCTCTTCCTATTCATCCTTGAATGTACTACGTCCATGATTAGAAGACATTGTGAAAAGGTGGAACACGCCGAACAACACAATGGTAATGGCAGTCCGCCACTGCTCTTCGTTTACGCATAAACATTGAGTATGGGGGGAATGGGGGATGGGTGGGGATGGGTGAGGCGGAGCGCGCTCATTACGTACTGGCTTCGGTTGCGTTCAGGGGTTCACTCGCGAGTACGCTTTTGGAGACGTCTGCTTAAGAAGAAACAAATTGGCGAATTGAGAAGTCCAACGAAAAAACGACCGCGGGATTGTTCTAAAATTAATATAGATAATTTCGACAGCGATGCATTAAAAAGGAATATTTTAAGTTTGTGTGGAGAAGGTTAGCCTACGTTCCAAGCTTGAATGATAATATTAAAAAGTGCCAAAGAGAAGTTGTGTTTCCTTGCGTCTCCATCATCTCTCTGGCGGATAATGAGAAACATTGGGTTCCGCTATAAGGAGAATAATATGACGCAAATAATTTGATGGAACGTCAAGACATAATTACGCTGCGTAGTCAGATGTAAGATCAATCAAACGTGCTATATTATTTTCCGACGAAACATGGATAAATGTGAACACGACAAAAAGATAGACAATTAGTGATGATGACGCAGTTCTGCGTGTGCTGATTGATAAATGTTCCAGGATTGTAGCATTCCATGCCGGTAGTGAACAGGGGTTTGTAAAAAAATGGATTACTGATTTTCAAATCGTGTTCAACTAAGAATTATTACGAAGAAATGGAGAGCGACCGTTTATAAAAAATTATTTCAGGTCCAGCTTTTACCTAATATTCCACGTAATTCTGTGATAGTTATGAATAACGCAATACATGATACAGACACGAGTGTTCTACCAGAATTATGAAAGAAACGCTCGGTACTCCTCTCGACCTTCTGGAAAACTGACCTGCTACTGGTTTAAAAACCCGGCGAGGCAAAGTTTTCTATTCGTGAAACGCAATATAGTTAGCGCTATTGTTACCGATATAAATCCATTCGCAAAAGCATGTTTTAAGTATGCTCCAATCACTTTGGTGGAAGTATAATAACCTTTTTCCATGATGAAAAGAATTTTCTATTAATTGTGACCATAACATCAAATGGAAAAGACAGCTCATACATCTTATATGCTGAGCATATTAATTTGGCAGTCCAGTCTAACATGATTTACCGTATTAGGCCGCTAGTCCGCAGTCAAGATTTAATAATTGGGATGGAAAGTTGAGTTACCTTTAATGCCAAATCCAAAACTGATTTGAGACTAAAGGCTGGTTCACAATAAACCTGGAACGGAAGCGACAACGAGAAAGAGAACGGAAATAATGTTAAATATATTTATTTTAACAATATTTCCGTTCTCGTTCTCGTTGTCGTTTCCGTTCCCGATTTATCGTGGATTAGTCTTACGTAGCTCAAAAACGTTGTGTCGTTCAGGTTATGTGGCTCAAATCCGTTCTTCCGGAAAATAACTGTTCCATAAAAAATGAAGGAAAAGTCAAAATCCTCAGAGCGGAGTCATGCGTAAGAAATTCTTTCATGTGTAAATCTACGCTCTCACGGAATGAACCGAAGTCTTCCGAAGGGACTTAGCGTATGGCAGCCGGTCATTTTTTTTCTAAGACTATACATCTATTATGAGGCAGTACACCTCACTTGACGATATGTGCCAGAGGAAGAACAATTGTTTGTATACATGTTAAGTTTGATTAGTGTAATGTGTAATTAGTCAGCGACGTATGCAATGGAGGGGGGGAAGGAACTGACCACCCTACCCCAATATTTCCTCGCTTAGTTTCCTCATGAGTGATGTCTTATTGGTGTCACTGATGAGGGTCAAACCTGTCTTCAGACAGTTGACAAACAATAACTGTAATATCCACATGTATAATATTTATATTTTTAAATAATTTTTCGAAGTTTTTGATTATAAATTGTAATTTTCTATATGCATCACTTACCACGTGATTTAAGTGCGTTCTGTCATAAGTTACATGTAAATTAAGTACCCAAATCCTTAAATGATTCTACTCTAAGTAGTTTTACACCATGAATTTCATACGAATATCGAGGAATTATCTTTTTATAGAATACATCATAAAGCAGCATTTATCAGGATTTAACATAAGACAATTGTCAGTTTTCCCTAATGTCATATTTTCCTCAGCGTTCTTCAGTTCATGACGACTCTACAAATTCACATTTAGTTGTACGTCTTGACCCAGTGCAGTGCTTTATTAAACCGGCCTGGTGGTGCGTATATTTGCTGCAGCAGGGGAAATAAACGATAATCCTGTCCACACCTGTGGATTAACGGCTAGCGCGTCTAGCCGTGAAACCAGGTGGCCCGGGTTCAATTCCCGGGCGGGGCAAGTTACCTGGTTGAGGTTTTTTCCGGGGTTTTCCCTCAACCCAGTATGAGCAAATGCTGGGTAACTTTCGGTGCTGGACCCCGGACTCATTTCACCGGCATTATCATCTTCATCTCATTCAGACGCTAAATAACCTTAGATGTTGATAAAGCATCGTAAAATAACCAACTAAAATAAAAAATAAAAAAACGATAATCCTGAAGTCTTTCACCGCGTTAAGACAATCCATGTCCCGCCGTGTAACCTTTGTGTACAGGTCAATGGAGATATTTTTGAACATCTTTTGCAGTGATTTTGGTGTGCAAATGTATTTGAACATCTTTTGTAGTGATTTTGATGTGAGACTCAAGCAATAAAGCATGGCAATGGTTTGTGTTACATTAAGATCTGGTGGCCTCGCGAAATAGTGTCTCACAGCACAGTATGACGCTAAAGAAAAGTGTTTATATTGGTGTCCCATACAACCTCCCGGAGTTAAGTTAGTTTAATTACTTTTCACTCTGTCTGTCCAAATCATCTTGTAGCGTCTTGTTGCTTATTATTCTATCTTTTCTCCTTCTTCTTCTTCTCCCTCTCTGCGCCATTCTCCTTTATCTCCTCTCCTTATTTTTCATTCTTCCTCTTTCCATTACATGTTTCTCTTTTCTTGTTTCCTCTGTCCTTCCTCCTTTTCGCTTCCTATTTATTGTTTCCCTTCCTCGTCCTCTTCCTCCTGTTCCAGGATTTTGGCTTAATATGACATCCTGCATTCTTGAATTAAACCGTGTTTCATTTTGATGTTTTAGTACATAGGCCTATATGTGCACTGTACACTCTTCAATTCCACCGAGACCGGATTTCTAAGAAGCGGAAACGGCCATCAATTTCATATTGGCAATGTTAGATGTGTTTCCTTATCAGGAAACGATTAAGTTACGTCCTTCGCGTCATTTTGATATTGCAGCACAGAAATGCCCAGATGTAGCAGTCATTTTTTTTAGCAACACTTGATACTCTTTCATAAGATTACAATATCAATTAGAGCTCCCAAAACTAATAGTAATTTCGTATTCCATTACCGATTTATTCAACAGCTTTCTATTTCTGTTAGCTAAATTTCATCTAGGATAATAATTAGAGCCCGGATTTTTACGCATTTATTTTTGTTAAAATAGGCAGGTATATAGGCACTGAAAATAGTAAAAATAGGCAGTGAAATAGGCATTTATTATTCATGGAAACAGACAAAAAATAGATAAATACTTAATAAACTATCCCATACGGTAAGTTCCTCACTTTCCTTGGTTATATGTCACAAGATGTTTTTTAAGTTGTCAACTGTCATAGTGAGCATCCAGTCAGAAAGAACGTTTTTCATGGCGAAAAAAGATCTTTCTACTTCCACTGAATTGATTGGAGCAAACTTAAGACAACTTATTTCAGAAGGACTGTCTCTACTTTCTTTCAGAGATCGGGAAAAACGGACTGTGTATTGTCTCAAAAAGAGGGGTGTGAGAAGGGATTAGAGACTTCAAAGTACACATAACATGTGCGTGCAAGCGACAATACTAACGGGACCTAGAGACTTGCTTTTAATACTTCCCTCATCCCCTTTCTTTCGCTGGTAAACCCCGAAGAGACCTGAGCACTGAGGGTTATACTGTTCTAACATCTTTGTTAAGTGACATAAAAGATAGAATCAGTAGGGGAGAAAAGTTTACGACTTCTTGGAAACATATGTATTGCTGGAGAATAAGATTTTCAGCAAATATTTGTGTGAGGTGAATATATATTTTTAATTTGTACAACCGTTCTTTCTTGTTTTTTGATATAATTTATGTGCGGTTTATTTTAAATGATATAAAAATATAAAAGATGTACAATAACGACGTAAAAAGGCTAAAAAAGGCATTTAACCTTAAAATAGGTAACAGGAGCTAAAATATGCAAAAAAGGCAAAATAAAAATTAAGCCCATCGTCCCCAAATGTGTGGAAATGTGTTTATCTCTAATAGGTCTTTCATACATACACTCAGTTTAAAAAAGACATTTTGCCTAACATCCGGGCTCTAATAATAATAATAATAATAATAATAATAATAATAATAATAATAATAGTAATAATAATAATAATAATAATAATAATAACAATCTTCTTCTTCTTTCTTGGCGCTACAGTCCATTGTGAACCTTGGCCTCTTCCACGATTTACCGCCTGTTGTCTCGATCCTGCGAAATTGCTTTCCAATTCCTGTATCCCATCTTACATATGTCTTCCTCAACTCCATCCAACCATCTTATTCTTGGTCGTCCACGGC
Organism: Periplaneta americana; assembly: GCF_040183065.1. Classification (NCBI taxonomy): domain Eukaryota; kingdom Metazoa; phylum Arthropoda; class Insecta; order Blattodea; family Blattidae; genus Periplaneta; species Periplaneta americana. Next base: position 149,344,265 of record NC_091124.1, on the reverse strand, counting down.
TTCTTTGGCCACCAGGATTTCCATTTAATATCCTTTTAGGAATTTCTATGTCATTCATCCGTGCCACGTGCCCAGCCCACCTTAATCTTGCTGCTTTTACTATTCTTCTAATAGGCGGATCTTTATAGATGGAATACAACTCATTATTATATCGCCTCCTCCATCTTCCTCTCTCGAATACTGGGCCAATTATTTTACGGAGTATCTTCCTCTCAAAGGCATTCAAATTTCCAGCGTCCTTTTTTTGTTAGGGATAACGTCTCTGCAGCATATGCTAGTACAGGTCTCATAAGTGTAATAATAATAACAATAATAATAATAATAATAATAATAATAATAATAATAATAATAATAATAATAATAATAATAATAATGACTATTACACTCTTACTACGTCATACTACTTTTGACCAATAAAACGGTACGAAAGGACGTATTTCAACCAATCATGGCTGCTTATCGCACAATTTTATCGCGTCCCTAGCATTTGTTTAATTTTATCGCGTCCCTAGCATTTGTTTAATTTTATCGCGTCCCTAGCATTTGTTTCTTTGTTTGCCAACATTTGAAACTGCGCTGGTCTGGACGTCAAAAAAAAAAATATATATATAATTACAAACCACTCCAGTCGATGCACAGCAGTTTCAAATATGACTCGCATTGGCATTGAAGAACAAGAATTAATAAAAATCACTGATCATACCTATGTATCTTCTGAAATCCGATTTACAAATAAATGAAGAGCACCATTCGGAAATCCTGAATAAGTTGAATACACCATGTAGGCCTAAATCAACGAGTTCCACTTCTATTACGCACACGTCCAATATAACATCAATTGAACCACCAACCACATTCAAATTTGAAAATTGTACATTCAATAATTATTCCTTTTAAAATTATTCATGTTTATTTTTTTATATGTCATCGTCGTTAATTAAAACTTTTCTAACACCTGTGTATGTTAGGTATAGCTTCTGCTATATGATATTATGGATAGTCACGTATCAGAGATTGTTTAATATTAAGATTTATTGAAAATCATCTGTCAAGTGACGTTGATTACTGGGATTCGGATAACTGAAGTGGAATGTTGCATTTTAATAAAAATGAAACTCAATCAACAAAGCCTTCTTGACTAGTAACATTGCCATCGTGTATAATAGATCGAGAACTTCTCGACGAGAAGGCATTGCTCACTACTGCCATCTAGCATGCATCTAGCGTAATATTTGTAATGTTGAGATGGTACAATAATACATTTGAAGACAGTTGTATTTTCGTAAGTCAATTAATATTTTATTGTATTGGAGTACTTCGTTACTTCTAATCTTTATATACTTTCTTCTAATCGTGTAATAGTCAATTAAATCCCACTCGAGTTTTGATTTTCTCTAGATAAATCAAAACGTCTAGTGAGATTACTGTTGATAATAAACATACACATAATCAAAGTTTTATCTGAGTTTCACTGCAAGTTCTATAAAGAATCAAGTCTAGCTGTTGATCTTCACCCAGCACTACCATAGCACTTTACTTAGAAACCGAGTTTTTTTTATGAGTGTTGATGCAATAGAAACGAAATTTAGAGATGCCCCCAATGTAGTACTGAGTGCTTAATAATTCCAAAATGCGGATTGCAAGCTACGTTGATATCATCGTGAACTTGAAATGCTTGGATTGAGTTCAAGCGGTCCCTGTATCGATTCTGAGACAACAGGGAGAGAAGATGTGTGTGTGAGTGTGTGTGTGTGTGTGTGTGAGTGTGTCTGATATCGTTGAGGCTTGCATTCCACGTGGGTAGCACCAAATGGACAAAGACGCTAGACATGAATCCATAGTCTAGTTTACAAATTCGTATTTCTTATTATTAGAATTAATATAGCCTACAGATAATATAGGCCTATACTCGTGTAATATAATAAATATAATATACATGTAGGGTAAAGATTGCGTGATAGGAGTAATATTGTGATAGTTCTATTTGAGAATTTATTACAATTTTACTGAGCGAGAGAAGGACCGGTTTTGTGCAGAAACTTGTTCACGAACATTCCCCTAGACGTTGACGCAAAAAATTGATTTTCCTGCCGCTCAGTAAAATTGTAATAAACTCTCAAAAAGAAATATCACAATATTCCTCATATCACAATATTACCAATCTTTACCCTATATTCGTTTTGTTTGTTTGTTTGTATGTTTGTTTTCTGTATCTGCAACAACATTCGATTCCCGAACGAAATCGGAGACACGTCATCGTCATAGTACTGAATGTGTCCCTTTCATATCGTAGGCCTACTTTTTTTTCATTTTGTACGGTGGTCTTTTATCATACTGATGATAGCGTATGGTTTAGGAGTCTCGCTGCTTGAAAATGAGTCGTGTTGGTGAGTGGATCCAACAATCTTAAGCGCCCATTTCTTGAAAATGATGCTAGAGACGAAGACGACGGCAAGGACAACAGCAACAGTGACTGTGATGACTGATATGATAACAATGGCAACAAAGATAGTGGACAGTGGCCAAGCGTGAAATCAAGACCATGGCAAGCGTTATACAATTACTTTAATTTTTCTCAAGATAGTGGGCGTGGCTGTCCCCTCACCGTGGTGTCGCGGTCTAAGGCATCCTGCCCAGGGCTCGCGTTACGGAAATGCGCGCTGGTTCGAGTCCTCATGGGGGAAGATATTCTCTCATGAAATTTCGGTCAGTGTATGGGACCGGTACCCACCCAATATCGTGATGCACTTGGGGAGCTACGATAGGTAGCGAAATCCGGTTGCGAATGCCAGCTATAACGGCTGGAGGGGATCATCGTGCTAACCACACGATACCTCAATTCTGGCTGGATGATCGTCCACCTCTGCTTCGGCATGTGGGCGTGAGGCCAGCAGCCGGCTGGTCGGTCTAGGCCCTTCACGGGCTGTAGCGCCACGGATTATTATTATTATTATTATTATTATTATTATTATTATTATTATTATTATTATTATTATTATTATTATAGTGGGCGTGGCTTGACATTACCGATATTATTATTATTATCATAATTATTAGTCTATTATTATTTTATTATTTATTTTATTATTATTATTATTAATTTTATTTTTATTATTATTACTATTATTTTTTTTATTATGCAGAATAAGTTCTGTTCTTTAATTTTCAAAATGTAATTCTTTGGACTTACCAGTATGTAAAATCCAGCCGCTGTTTATTTAGGCATTGCTCTGTACAGAGAAAATATAATTTTGTTTTTCCTCAAAGCTCATACAGTAGCTATATCGGAAAGGTTTTAATTTAAGATTCCCAACGTCACACTGACACATCTCGTTACAGTCACCAATTTTTACATTAAATAAAGCAACAAAATACAACTTTATCTTGTAACTAAACTGAACGAAACTTGAGCACTTCCCATGTTACGGAATCATGCTCCACTGAAAGATAAATTGTGAAAAGTACGGATCTTGAATGGTGAATAACAGTGTCGATTTAGCTGATGTGCTAAAAAATATCGCTGTCGGAATAACCATAAAAATAAACGGTCAAGCTGGCAGAAAGCTGTCCGTCAATCCAACACTGCAGTACACATGCAACGTTACACTCTGCTTTTATGGCACCCAAACTGCCTGATATTTCATCCTAACACACCCTTCCTCTGATCGGCGCTTTTCTGAGGTCTGTGAACAGTAATACACTCCGATGCTTCAGAAGGCATTTTTGTCGAATGCTACACACAGGGCATATAATTGCATTCAGTCTAACCTGGTTAGATTTAAACTAAACAGGGCCTCCAGTTTTTTCTATTTAACAAAATAATATGGTAACGAACACAATGGTGACGAGGATAAGTTAATGACAGAGAACACGGTGTCGAGGAAGACAATGACGAAGACGACGGTGACGAGAAAGACGATAATGACAAACTACGGTGATGAGGAAAACTATTAATCACTGCGACGATGGTGATGAAGACAATGACGAAGACGATGGTGACGAGAACGACGATAATGACAGACTACGGTGATAAGAAAGATTAAGGTGAAGTACCGAAATAAGAGCCACTTTTTTTAACTGCTTATAAATGAGGATGGGAATAGACATTTTTAATCTGAATGAGTGGAATACATACAGCATTTCTTCTATTTTTAAAATTGACAACTCAAATTTTGGTCACTTTTTATTATTATTTTAAATCATAAAAAGAAGTAAAACTGGGAAAAAATTATGTTTTGGAAAGGGGTTCCAAATAAGAGATATGTATGTTATTTAACTTTATTTTTCAACATGGACAAAAATTATTATCATTGGATGAAAATTGAAGCAGTATATAACATTGTTAAATCATGTAGACACTTTAAGAAATTCAGAAACATTATAAAATTGAAGAGGTCAGTGCAACAGTGGTCTAACTCTTCTCAACAGAAATTGTGTTGATTATTTGAAAATTTTCCAAGTGAAATTAAGATGGTTAACGAAAATAACACAAAGTCGGTCAAATCGGACATGAATGTACTAATCTGACTTAGGCTACCATTGCTAACGTCAATATTTTGTTAAAGAAAGATAAAATGATAGAATATTAAACTTCGATCTTCATATTTTAATATTAAGTTGATTGCACTTATTTTGCGATCCCTTTAATTGACACAGTTCTTATTTCGGCGTATTGAGCAAGTTGGACAAATAAAAAGTTCTTCATTAGTGCCGCACTCTTCCTGTGCCCAACGATGACATTTTGAAAATTGAGTCTATTTCTCCCCCCTAGGCCCTGGTGTCCTCTGAAAAATATCCAGTGCAAAACAAGCACTCTCCATCATCATAATTTTCTCCATATTCCGAGTCAGTAGAGTTAATTAATTCCATTTCCACATCGGATTCTTCATCACTGGACAAACTCAAGCAGTGCTTCTTGGACCGATTTTTTCTGTGGTTTTTGTTGTTTTTCGAACAACTTCTTGCGAGCTCCATCTTTTCTTTGTTTTTCCTTATCTAAACTTTTTCTCATTTGTTTCTGATAAAAGAGTTGATATTTTGATGGCTCCTTTTCCTCCCCTGGATAGTTTATATGAGACTCCCCACTGGTTGAAGCTTGCGTATCTTGAGGTGGTTGCTGCTGCTGCTTCTGTAACTGTGGTATAACTAAAGTCACCGTTTCTGGCGCGTGAATTAAGTAAGGGGAACGTTGAGAGCGAATAACTTATCTTTGCCGCAGTCTGTGGGCATGAATTCTGACAACTGTGATTGGCAGATTATTGATGTCACATCTGTATAGGAAATGGTACCACTCTCAGCCGAAGTGGTAACAGATGCCACTGACTAGAGAGTGTACTTAAGAACACATCCCAGAAACCGCAAAGTGCGAGTGTCTTGCCTATGACTGAGTCAGTGGCCAATAAGACTGACAACTGTGATTGGCAGATTGCTTACGTGACGTGTTGGGTTTTACCGTTCTCAGCATTAGGCCTACTGGCAACAAGTGCTGATTGACTGGCTTTTTACTCAAGGACAAGCGCCACAAACGCTGGCACTGGCTGTAATGGCGAGAGAGAATATTTCACGAATTACGCACTTATGTTTTGATCTTTAAGTAAGATAAATATTGTCGGACTAGCTAATTTAATTGATTTTAGCTATTGATATTATTGTTATCTTAATGAATAATTAATTTTAGTCATTGATAATGATAACGTAATCATTTCGCTTAGTAATTTTTGTAATGAAATATTGAGGACAATGGATAATTAATGATTGACATAATTCGTAATTAATTTTAATTAATAGTTCAATTAATCTTTCATTGGTTCTTATGTAGTTAATGGCACACAAACTGAGACGACTAGAAGCATTAACGCCTTTCGTAAACTCTGAAAGGTGAGCATCATAATAACACCAAATAAGAGTTTTAAATAAGAGATACTATCTCTTAATAGGACCCCTAGGTATCTCTTATTAGGGAACGGAATAAATAAAAATGAAATAGCTACCCAAGGTCATAAATTATTATCTTTCTTATTAGCAATCTACCTTATTATATGCAACATTTTTCCAGCAATTTTATAAAATTAATAATAAATTTGTTGTATCTTACATTAACTGCTGTTCACTTCCTCAACGAAAACCACCAAAAAGTTCAAAGAGTGCACCTTCGTTGCTTACTTTCAACTGAGGTTAGACAAAGAACACTATGTCTTAGATGCACGAACATTGATTTCCCATAGTTGACGAGAGATGGCAAATTATACAGGAGAAATTAACAATGTATCTCTCATTATGGACCTGTCTCTTATTTCGGTACCTTACCTTGTTATTAATGACGGAGACGACGGTGATGAAGACGATAATGAGGAAGACGGCGGTGAGGAGGAGCATGATAATGACGAAGACAGCGATGATGAAGATAATAATGAGGAAGATGGCGATAACGAGGAAGGCGATAATGACGACGACGATGGTGAAGCTGAAAATGATAATGACGAAGACAACTGCAACGTGGAAAACGATGACGAATTCAGCGGTAACGACGAAGACGTTAATGACGAAGAACACAGCGACGGAGAAGATGGTATTGACGAAGAAGAATATGTAATAAATATAGTATTGAGGAGCAAGACAAAGATTACAAATGCGACAGAGAAGACTGTGACGAAGACAGAGGTATCCTGAAAGAAGGTGACGAGGAAAATAATGAAAGTTAAAACGACGGTGACGAGGAAGAGATGGCGGCTAATATGACGGGGATGAGGAAGACGATGACTACGACGATGGTAACAAGAAGAAAAACAAAGACGGTAGTAATAAAAAAATGATGACGAAGACAACATTATCTTACTTCATTATTTAACAACATTCTATCAACTACTAGGCTATTAGCGTCGATGGAATTGGTGATAGTGTAATTATATTTAGTTAGGTGAGGCCGAGGATTCGATGTAGATTACCTGGTGTTCGCGTTACGTTTAGGGAAGATCTCGGAAAAAAACAACCAGGTAATGAGCCCAAGCGGGAATCAAACCCACGCCCGAGCGCAGCGCCGATTCAGGAGGCGCAAACGCGTCTGGCGCTTGAGTCCGGTGGCTAAGATAACAATGGCCAGAAAGAAGAAGACGTCGACGACGAAGATTAAGGTGATGGCTAAAACGAAGGTCAAGAGGAAAATGATGACTAGGAGGATGACAGTGACGACAGAAAACATTCAGACGAAGACAACGGTGACGAGAAAGATGGAAGACAGTGACGAGGAAAAAACCAAATGGTGAAGAGAACGCTGATGGCTGAAATAACGGTCAAGAGGAAAATGATTGCGAGGAGGAAGACAGTGACTACAGACAACACTCAGACGAAGACAGCGGTGACGAGGAAAATGGAAAACGACAGTGACGAGAGAAGACTATGGCGAAGACGACGGTGAAGGCTAAAACAACGGTCAAGAATAAGATGAAGACGAGGACGGTGATGACAGAAAACACTGAGGCGAGGACAACGGTGAGAAAGATGGAATACGAGAGTAACGAAAAGAGACTATGGCGAAGACAGCGGTGACAAGAAAGATGACGATTATGATGGTGGTGATGAAGATGATGATATCTGAAATTACGACGATGAGAAAGATGGCGGCTAATATGAAGTTTACGAGGAAAACTATGACGAAAAGACAATGACTAGCAATGATAACGAAGACTACGGTGACGAGAAAGAAGACTGCGATGAAGAGAACGGTGAAAAGGAAGATGACTGTGCTGAGGAAGGCTATGACGGCTAGAAAAGTGTGTCAGGTAAACCATAGTTAATATGACAGAAAGACTATGACGATGATTATGACGATGATGGTGATGAGGAAGTCGATAACAACAAAGGCATCGGTGATGATGAAGACGACTAAGAAAATGTTGAAGAAGAAGAAGAAAAAGAAAAAGTGACAAGGACGACGGTTGTATTAATATTTATTTTCTATAATTATTAATAATATAATATATGTTATTATTCTTTTTATCTAATAACTTACTAACGTACGTGAGCTCCATAAGTAACAGCGTAACATTGGAATGTGCTGTAACGTTATATATTTTATGGCAGTTAGTCTTTTTGAGCTGAATGATATCTTTGTAATTTCTCCTCAATTAAACATATCTAATCCTACTTTCATTATTCCCCACCCGTCAAATACCCTTAGGGCTTCTTCAGCCATCTTCTCGTCGTCATAACTAGCATCCCGCTTGCCCCCCTTATTCTTCCTTCGTTCCACCATACTACCCGCCGCCGTTCTTAAAATATTTGTCAGCGTCTCCGCCGATTCCTCCCGCTATTCATTGTAGTGAGAAATGTAGCCTGTAGCTCGCTCTTCCATTTGTATCTCTTCCTTATTTTTATTATTTGACTGAACATGAATCTGTCACACCACAGGTGAGTGCCGCGGTTCAATCCTGTCGATTAAATTCATACTAGCCTACACAGTATCTATCACGCAACCCCCGCTCGCTGCTATGAAAGTTTGCTGTCCCTCTAGGTCCCTCCCATATTTCCCGTTCATAATTTATAAATTTAAGACGTCACAAAATGTCAATAAATTCCTTCTCTCCACATTCAAAGTCTTATCTTTGCAATTTCTATTTGGTCCCGTTTTGTCATCCTCTTCCGTATTCCCACCTGCTAATGAAATGTGCTCGCGGCCCCTATATATGATTTTCTATAATTGTTCAATAAATTAATGCACTTCGTTTGTTAGTTGTAATGTTTCGAAAACAATTAGTGTAATAGAATAAGGAGAATCGATTTTACATAATAATAGCTTACATAGGTACGTTATTAATTTGTAGTGTGGACGGAACGTGTTAAAAATCCTAATTTTTAAGGCAGATAATGATTATGATAACCCATTGCAATTTATTGTTACAAAACATGACTGTCCAGTTTATTAACTTCAATAATTAGAGATTCGCAAGCATCAGGCTGTGTTGTACGCATAATGGTGCAAGGCTACCGTAGAGTAACCACAGCACGAGGAAGGGAAATCTAATTATTGTATTTTCCTGTCTGGAGACAAACTTAATCCGCTAAATTTATAGCCGAAATAGCTATCATTTGATCCATGGCGAAGGACTCTAATTATGGAAACATCGGAGAGTGTTGAATTTAGATCTTTTCCCCCAGAGGGAGGGAATTTATACTTTACCGGAGGGAACTGAAACCGACAGCAAAAGCAAAATCTATGTAAAAGGATGCATATAAAAATGGGATCAACAAAACCTTTCATTCATTTATATTTATTTTAAATACTAAATCTTAATATATGCATTAACTTCAAAATGCTAACATTGTTATGTTTGTTTTTACTTGGTTATTTAACGACGCTGTATCAACTAATAGGTTGTTTAGAGTCGATGCAATTGGTAACAGAGAGATAGTATTTTGCGAGATGACGCCGAGGATTCGCCATAGATTATCTGACATTCGCCTTACGGTTGGGGAAAACCTCGGGAAAAAACTCAACCAGGTAATCAGCCGAAGCGAAAATTGAACCCACGCCCGAGCGCAACTCCGGATCAGCGCTACCACCTGACCTACGCCGGTGGCCAGTATTTTTATGTAAAACATTGTGAATATGAACTATCCTTCTGTTTAAAATTGTCATATAAATCGGTTTTAAATCTTCTTTTTACACTAAACATCAATATTTATTACAAATAATATAATAATACTCACCGACTGAACTACACGAATGAGTCTTCCTGTAGCTATAGGCTATTAAAGTTTTTAAAGGCCAATGATATGAACACCTCATCTGATTGTTGAAGAGCTTTGAGGTCATTTTAATTAACTTCAAACAGTTTACAAAATACACTACTTCAAGAAGGCCCTATGATCGAAGCAAAACCAATCATATTTAGTTTCCCATCATCTTTTTATTTTTCATTTTCATTTTCATTTGTTCAACCATTTTATTCATTGACTCACACTAACAGCACTGGATGAAGGTAAGACAGAATTACCGGTTCATGTGTTTCTTCTTTTTTTTCCTCTCTCTCTCTCTCTCTCTTTTGTACAGAGAACGGAACAGAAGGCTTACATTGCAGCCTAAGACTTATTGCTTACAACTCCTGTTCTGTGAATGATACTTGTAGCCGAACGGCCGCGCTCTAGTACAAGGAGGCCTACAGCACGACACACCGTGAACTTAACCCGGGCAATATGGTATGGATGGTAGGCTTAATGATATGTGAATTAAAGATGGCGAATTGAGTCAGTAGTCCAACACCGAAAGTTCCCAAGCAATTCTGCTTCATTAGGTTGAGGGAAAACCCCGGAAAAACCCCAAGCTGGTAACTTGTCCCAATCAGGATTTGAAACCGGGCCCACTCGTTTTACGACCAGACATGCTAACCGTTACTCCACAGCGGTGGACTTTCTCAGAGTTCACTTTCACTTAAAGCCAATTGAGAACGTTCTTCATTAAATGTAATGGATGCACATTCCATTGACTCCCCAATACGTCCTTTCTGAAAAGTGAACAATGTCTGCTGTTTTTCCATCGTACACAAATATTATTTATATTTACTGTACATGCTGTAAGTATTTCATTCAGTAATCAAAATTATACAGGATGTTAAAAAAAAGTATCTAATATTTTAGGATATGATAATAAGTATCAAAACAAGAAAATAATGTCTAATAAACATGGGTCCTACGACACATACTTTCTGAGATCTGAACACTTGTTCATAGGTGGTGCTCAATGTGATGTCCATTCATGGCAATGCATTTTTCTGCCCTACAATATAGATAATCATACTGTAGTTGACACCCCTGGCATGGAATACTGATACGTCGCAAGGAATACTGAAAACAAAAGTCTGGTTCCGGATATGAGCGGGGTTCAGCAGAGCTGGTGTTGTGAATTTTGATAATCAGCATATGTAGGCTGATGAAAATCCCCATGAAGTTGAAGAAACAAGGCATCAGCACAGATTCTCAATCAACGTATGGGCAGGCGCTCTTGATGAAAGATTAATAGGCCCAGACGTGCTACCACAGAGATTAACTAGGGATCGTTATCAGGACTTTCTTATTAACGTATTAAAACAAATTTCAAAGAGTGCGTCATTCCTTACGCCGAAGGGCAGAGGAATGCATTGCCATTAATGGATATCACATTGAGCACCTCCTATGAACAGAAAATACGTGTTGTAGGACCCATGTTTATTAGACATTATTTTCTTGTTTTGATGCATACTAGCACCTCCTAAAATATTGGGTACTTTTTTTAACATCCTGTATTTGCTATATTCCTTTTTAGTCTCCCAAAACACGAGCGATTCGCGCTTCAGCAACGTTGCCCAGTTATAGGCTAATGTTTAGACTCAGTCGTTAGTTTTGGTAAGCTAAATATTACATGTTAGCCACCAAGAAGATGGGACCTATCAACTAAGTCGCGTGAAAGCATTGTAAACAAAACCAACATTTAAAACTACGCCAATAAAAGCACACCTGACTTCGTAACTGTAACATTCAAGACTGAAAATTCAGGCGTTTAAATTTCAACCAATGAAGATCGGCCGGCAGACTCAGCTATGCGAATTGTATCGACGACAGCCTTTCTCCTGTTTTAGGTGACGAAAAAAGAAAAAAAACACCAACCTTCAAGGAAACAACTACCTTAAAATCTGCATAGGCCTACATAGGAGAATTTTAGTTAGTACTCAAAAGTCATATCACATTCAAATATGTATGTAGGCCTACGTATTAATTCAGTACCTACTCACTTCACTTGCGAGATTCTAGTTCCGCAAATTCCGGATAGATGGCAGAACTGTGACCCATTTTCAAGTTGCACATCACTTCGGCGGACCACTCTGTGCATGATGTGTACCTGTGAAGAGTTATGTCGTGTACTAAAGTGAGTGTATGTTCAAATGCTCGTGTAAGTGTAGTGTAGAGAATGAGTGATGATGATGATGATGATGATGGATATGAGAAAAGGAGAAGGGAAAACCCGGTGCGGCACTTAGCCTACTCCTGTCGAATAGCACCTAGGGACCCGCCAGGCTTAACGTCCCCGTCCGACGGACCAATCATTGTCAACAGTAACATATGACCTGCGGAGAGATTTCGGATTTAACCCAGGCATATTGCATTATTCAATGATTATAAATTGTGCACCGCCACCTGTCCTAGACTAGACGGCATTTCGGAAGACGGTCAGCTGCTACATGCGCCGTAGCATTTCTGATATGTGGCCAATCAGAATAAGCCTATAACAAGTACTTCCCGAGTTCGTTTGTTCACGTGTGAATACATTGAATAAGTAAACCAACATTTACTGTGTGTATGTAAGATAAATAAATGGAAAAAGAGACTGTAAAAAGACAAGTATTGCAAAGACAGGCGCGGAAAATAGTGTTTAAGATGTATAATTATTTTAAAAACGTTGACGAACAGAACGGTGCCAGCCATCTTGATGCTGGCTGCAATGTTGCCAACGCTCAAGAAACGACTGCAGAAGTATGTGGTGTGGGATTGAGAAACATGCAAAGAATATTGTTAGTGAAGGAAAGAGGGTTTGTTTGGTGTCATGCTTATAGTAATCAACGGCTAAGGTCATTATTGTCTTTTGAAAATTTAAATTCTCTCCTGCGCTATTTGTATTGCTCGTGCGCGTGAAGTACGATGTGGCAATGTTGTACGCTGCCTTGCTCTCTCTCTTTCTATCTCTCTCGATGAAAACGCTAGCTGACTACCTCCTTCCGAATTGCCGTCGACTCTAGTCCCGAGGTAGAAATTTTACACGAAAATCTCTGAACCCTCAGGCCGGGTGGTCTGAAGGCAGAGGCTCTACGCAGAGTTCATTCGATATAATATTGTGTCTTAAAAAGGCCTGGAATCTCCTCGGGAGACATTCTGGAATCGGGATGGGGTAGAGCAGGCATGTCAATTGATGCCCATAGGAGCAAGCGCGCGCTTTAGAGTTCAGGAGAGCCTGAGCGCTTTTCAGAGGAAAGGAAAGAGACAGACGAAAGAGGTGGTATATGCCGCTTGGTCGAACTATATTCAGGGATGGCCAGCACTGATTCAATAGACAAAGGAAAGAGAACTTATTAAAACTGTATCCATGTTAATTTTTAGATTTGCCTGAGAAGTGTAAGTGCATTATAAGAATGTAAGTTTTAATTTTAATGCTAATTTTTCACAAGTTTGATTTTTTTATTCAAAATAAATATTTTCTCAACTTTTCGTATAGAAAAGTGAAATTTTCAGGTATAGGCCTATTCATTTAGTAGCCTTACAGAATGTTTTCGTAAATCTAATATGCCGTATATATGTATTACTGAAGATAGTGTATTGAAATTTTTGAAAATATTCGCATGGAAATTGTTTGTAAGGAAATGAATTAACAAAGCAACTACTGTTACATCATAAGCAAAAGATACGTGCCCATGTGTTGTAAAAATGTCAGCTCCATAGCTTCAGCAGATTTCGAGAAAATAATTTTTAATATTCTGATGATAGGAAGTTGCTCACAAATACCACCTTAAAAGCATAATGCGATAAGAGTTTTGTTATGTAATATTATTTACACTTAAAACAGAAACAGTAGGCCTACCTAGGTAACTTTGCTTTGTACTGTAATATTGTTTTGATTAGTTTAATTTTTACTTTTGTGAGGCTAAAGATACCATCAATATAAATTCCAACTTATCATGTCATACTCAATCTCTTTCTTTGGAATATCACTTTCTTTATGAATGATGTGTTTCATCCACTTAATACAGTATAATATTATACTATTATGGAATTTAAGTGAATATTCCTTATTAACTCTCTATTATGTTATTAAGATTTAAAACACAAGTACAATATTAAGAAATCAGTGTTAGTACAGGGACATCATTTTATTTTTAATAACATTTTTAATATTAACCAGGCTATATCTTTAGAGAACCGGAAACACAGATTGTCACCCCCTTCCACGACTGTAGTTCGATGATACTGCGTAAAACACAAACAAATCACTCTACTAGATATAGGAGGGAAGAAAAGTAGTTCATCCATTTACGTAAACTAGGAAATATCGCGATTTTGAGTTCGATAATTTTCATTAGGTTTTTGGTTAATCTTAATACAGTACTGTATTAAGAATAAGTGTTTTTACTCACGAACTGAGTTAGCCATGCGAAAGTATTCATTATGCAGTGTATATTATACTGTCTACAGCACATTAGCGTACAATATCGAGAATGAAGTTAAGTTGAAAAATGATCATAATATGGATATTTAAACACATTTTTGAAAATGGTGGCCGTTCATTTCGATACAGGCTTCAGTTCCTCTGTGCATATTATCGCACTATAGACTATTGCATCTAATTCCAATTGTCAGTTTCGTCCTTCGTACTAGTAACTCATGTTGAAATAATTTTGTACCTACCCTATAAAAGAGTACCTTACGTACTGTAAATTCAATCTTCACTTCTGTCCAACCCGCACAGATAAAATTACTCAGACATGCTATCTACTGTCCGTCCAAGTGGTTATTCCGCAGGATCGTAGAAAGGGGGGAAATCACGTGACAGTTAATTACTTAGCGAGGCCCTTTTATTTAAGTTATTTTAAACAGTTGTATGGGTATAATATTACGCAGATGTCCAATTCCTAACAGAAATTAATGTTTTCAGAAAAGAGCTAAGACAGCCATGCTTTTACAGAGAGGCGAACAGAAGCAGGTGGAGGAAATAGGGATGCGACGTAAGAAAACGGACAGTATCTGTGCGAAAATATGATTCAATATTGAAAGCTTTTTCGTCACTGGAAAGTGCGAAGATATTTTTGGAACGTACTATACTCACTAACTCAGTGCTGTTTACTATATGCGATCTTGGATCTGTGTGTAGAGGACAGTTGGAAGTTCATTAGTAGAAGGGTTGGAGTGAAGTACATTCAAAAACTCAGGTACAATAAAAATTGAAGTAAAAATAAAATGATGTCCCTGTACTTTTGTTTTACACACAATATACTGTAGATAATATTAAACAGAAAGAACCCATATAAAAATAACGACATAAAATTTCACGTTCCGTTTGAAGTTTGTGCACCACTGTTTCCTTAATCCAACAGGTTGCTTATTCATATACACAACCCTTCCTCTTTCCATACTTAGCGCTTGCTGCCCGCGCACGACGTCAAGGTCAGAAAAATGCGCTTGCTTTGACATCACTGCTAAGCGATTCCTCATCACTGATCGCAGAAATATTCGGCAGCCAAGAGAAAGCGATGCGCTGTCCACCTGGCTCCCACGTGGCCACGATCAGCCTCCCGCAGGTCGTTCAACCGGCAGGCTCGCGGTTCACAGCGTCACGAATCACGAAGCACGCGAGGAGTCACGTACGGGACACGAACCCACGTCTCAGGTGACAGAAGTTGTTAGTACTGTGCTGTGTGAAAACGCCTGCTAGACAAAACGCTTTGTGTTTCCAACAACAAGTAATTACAGTGCTGCCAACTGTCAGCAGTAACTCATCAGCTGATCACGATAAATTCCGACAGCCTCGTATATATGCAAACAACTCGAGTGGGGGCGGTTAACCGAAGAGTTACGAACCGTCGTACAGGTTTGTAAGAGGTACCAAAAGTTGCATCACCATTTTTAAGTTTTTAAAAGGTAAACGCGACTAAAATTTTTAATCATCTTTAACTTCAGGACATGGAGTAATGCTGCCATGACTTCAAGAAAATTCACCTGCCGATCTTCTTCTCAGACGCCACACTTCCTCTTTCTTTATGAAAGACGCTGGACATCTCTGCGTCTATTCATAAGATACGCTTGAATAGTTCCATAGTAGATTTCTATATTTGCATAATGTTTATATTGTATTATCGAATTTGATTTAATTGTGTTATTTTGTTTCAATGGGTGATCCGCTGTCCAATTCCAGATGCACTATAACCTATTGGCTTACTTTGTCCGCCCTAAAATTCTCAATCTTCCCTCCCCCTCCCCTCTTTTGTCTGCCAAATACCTCTGCAATTTCATGAGATGTAGAGTTCTGTATGCTGTAACATAGCAGAACAGGTTTTGATCTCCAGTACATTCTGTTAAATTTCTGACGGCACAATATTAGACACAAGATTACGACGACCTGGAATACATGATTCAAATACGTATAGAAGAATACAAAAAATGGAGCCTAGACGTTAACAATATATGTGTAGACCTTATAGGTGAAGAATAACGTGATTTAATTTTGGAAGACGACCATTGTATCTAAAATTGTAGTGAATATAAAGATTTAAAAATGAAAATTATTAAATATGGTAAATTATATGAAACTATAAAATAAAGAAAACTACAAGCAGAAAGTCAACTATGCTATTTTTTTTACTTGGTTAGTTAACGACGCTGTATCAACTGCGAGGTTATTTAGCGTCGATAGTATTGGTGATAGCGAGATGAGGCCGAGGATTCGCCACAGATTACCTGACATTTGCCTTAGGGTAGGGGAAAATCTCGGAAAAAACCCAACCAGGTAATCTGCCCAAGTGGGAATCGAATCCGAGCCCGAACGCAACTCCGGATCGGCAGGCAAGCGACTTAGCCGACAGAGCTACGCCGGTGGCTCCACTATGCTATTGAATATCACTATGTGAAGGGAAAAATATTTCTAAAAACGATAAGAAAATAATATAGGCTACAGTGTGAACGTAAAAAATTTCATTAATTTTAGGGGTTTATTCTTTTAGATATTTTAAATAAAAAGCTCAATGCAATTTTACTCGTTTTCTCTTCCTTTTCGAGAAAAAAATTATTTTATATGTTTTCATAGCATGTTTTAGGAACGACATTAATTCCCAATATTCTCAGCTAATTTAAGATAGCAGTGTATTATGATGATAAATGATTGAAAGAATTTTAGTTTTGTCCTTTAAATGTCCAGAAATTTGATCCGAACAAATGTAACATTGTAAAGTTCCTTTGCAAAATGAAAAGGTTTCAATCATTTATTATCATAACACACTCCTATCTTAAACTGACTGAGCATATTGGGAATTAAATTAATGGCTTTCTCAAAACAAGCTATGAAATGTTTCATATAAAAGCATTTTTATCCCGAAAACGAAGCAAAAACGAGCAAAATTCCATTAAACTTTTATGTTTGAAATGTCTCAAAGAATAACCCCCTGAAATTAATGACATTACTTTCGGGTCACTCCGTATAATAGGCTATAATAATTAATTAAAGCTGTAACTTACAGCTCTGAAGTTTGGCTTAAAAAAAGAAGCTCCGAAAAAATGCTAAAACGCAACAGAAATAGATTTTTGGATACCAGTCGCAGAAAAATTCAGAAGGTTAAGAATTGAAGGGTTCAGAACCATAGTGGGTCAAGCGCCATTTACTAAAACCGTAGAAAACAAGGGTTAAAATGAAGTTATTACCATAATTCAATGAAAATGTATAGCAAGTAATATAAAGTATACACATTAAAACTAAATTATATGTCAATTTTCATTAAACTATGGTACTCACTTGATTTTAACCCTTGCTTTCTCTGTTTTTAATAAATGGCGCTTGGTCCACTATGTATTTGAACCCTTCAATTACAAGTGAACAAATTATATAATGAATTAATGGGCTTAACATACATACACACACTAACACATGATATTATAAGAACCAAACAGCTTATCTGATATGGCCATGGCTAAAGAATGGGGTATGAGAGGTTACCAAAACAAGTATTTGACTTAACACCAGTACTAAGAAAATGAAGAAGACCGAGAATGAGTTGGCAAGAAAGTATACCTTCATTCCATACAAGAATATTCCGTACGTGTGTCTCAAGCCCTTCCCATTGGCTGCAGTACAAGAAGCTCTTTATGACACTTTCAACGTTTCGTTAATTATTTCTTTGTCTGAAAGCACAACTTGTTATACGTATATTTTCGAAAATGTAATGGGGAATTTGCTGTAGGTGGAATCGAGCATAGACCATTGGCAATGAGGCGTGATACCATAACAAGAATGTTGTGTAATTTATCTACGGCTGCATCACCATTCGAAACCTAACCCAAACATGGAGATGCAAACGGTGGTCAGTCATTCAGTTCCTGCTACTATTTTCAATTTGATGTCGGTGCTGTGTTGTGTTAAACTGCGTGTCCTGCTATATATGTATAGCAGCAGTGTAAACCATAATGTCTGAGCCAATTGCCGATAATTCAGGGCTCAAACATCATAAGGGGAAACTCTTTAGGAAAGGTCCATTACCTGACATTGACGCTTCATAATATAGGCCTAAGTACATTCTTACAAAACTCCTGCTTACATTCGATGTTTTATGTTAGGTTGTTAGTTCAAAATAATATACGATATTATCTGTCATGCCACGTTATCTATCATTGCTTTACACATGTCGATGCTTGCCTCATTTTCCGGCGCGAACGTAGAACCAATAAGCGGTCAGGGCGCAGGAGTTTGTGTTATGTTTGTTGACATGCGGAGTCCTCTTTTTTTAGTTAGTTAACGACGCTGTATCAACTACTAGGGTATTTAGCGTCGATTGGATTAGTGATAGCGAGAAGGTATTTGGTGAGATGTGGTCGAGGATGCGGAGTTTTCTTGTATGGAAATAAGATTAGAGAACAAGAGGAATCTAGAGACACATATGGATGGATCGAGACGGAAGAAGAAATTGGGAGTCTGAAGACAGATGAGTCTATTATAAACCGAGTGTATGAGATTTACTTCGAGTATTTTCATTTTCCTTTGCATTCAATGATTTCCCGATTATTGTTAAATCATTACCAAAATATCACCGAAAAATCCTGTAATTGAAAAAATTTGTTTATATATACAGGTGAAATTCTCTACAGCACTTTTAATCAGGTTATGAGTGTTGCCAACTGGGTAACTTTTCGTTGAGACATGTTCTACTACGTTGCAATGAAATTCCAAACTCTTGCGTAAGATTGTCAGCGTCATCATCAGTATGCGGAGGACCCACGCCATCACTTCCACGGTCTGTCTACTGTTTCTTCCACAGGGTAGCTGTCACGTGTCGTTGTTATTACTATGCTGTCAAGAGTTTTGCTGGATGTATGAATGTGTATGCTTATTTTATTCTTGTTTCCTTCTCTTGAACTTTAACTTGTTCATTATTCAAAAAACGAAGAGGAAGTCTGCTGCTAAAAATAAATTTCGAAATGTTCATATAACGTACTTCCTGGAGTAACTTCTCCCATTTTTTCTCAAAATTCGGAGGCGAAAATAATCAAGAGGGATTTAGCTCTGTCGTAGCGCGTCTACCTCCAGACTAGCTGACCCGGGTTCGATTCCCGGCAGGGTCAGACATTTTTTATGTAAAATTCTACCTTGGGACTAGGAGAGATGGTGGTGCACAACTTCTAATCATTAAATTATGCACCAAAATGCCTGGGTTAAATCCTGAATCACTCCGCAATGCATATGAAGAAAAGGCATATGTCAGTGTTGATAGTGATTCGTCCGTCGGATGGGAACGTTAAGCCTGGTGGCCCTCTTGGTGCTAATCGACAGGAGTAGGCTGAGTGCCGGCACCGGATTTCTCCTTCTCCCTTCCTCACCTTCATCATCATCCTCACCCATTCCCTACACTACACTTTCACCGAACACTTACACATATACTCACCCTAACACGACATAACTCTTCACAGATACACATCATGCATAAAGTGACCCGTCGAAGTGGTGTGCAACTTGAAAATGGGTCACAGTCTTCCATCTATCCGCAGTACGCGGAACCCGAATCACGCAAGTGAACTGGATAGGTATTAGACGCACACACACACACTCACTTTCATTATACAGTGTGATCACAAAGTCTCGTTACCCCCTATTAATACCGGTACTCAAATTTACGCACTATTTACGTAATTCCGGTCATAATGCAGACATACATCCACTTTACACTAACGAAGTCCCGTTACCCCCTTCAATTCATCAATGGTGTTGTACCGTTCCTATGCAACAGTGCTCTCAATGAAACCCCACAGCGTATTGTTACAGGGTGTGAGGTCAGGGCCGCGGGGTGGCCAGTCGAGAGGTCGATAGGAGTTGGTAAGATGGGTGACCCACGGCCAATCCAGCATTGTGGAAACCTGTGACAATGCGCTATGGGGTTTCATCAAGAGTCATAATAAAGGGTCCTCCAATAAGAGTATCACACTTTTAAAATGAAATAAATTGTGTAAACGAAAGAGGTTTATTTATTTAATTACTATTATTCTGAAGCACACGTAATGCCATTACGTATGGAATAGAACGTCAGTCAAACGGTCGCCGCGGCTTAATTGGGTTGCGTGTATACGGGTCTTTCCGAATTTCAATACTAACAGATAAACATAAATCAGGCTCAATTTCACGAATAACGCACGTGATATTGTCCTTAGGTCATTAACTGTTTCAGGCTTGTTGGCATAAACCGGTGATTAAATATAACCCCATAAGAAGTAATCCAGCGGCGTTAAATCACACGATCTCGGGTGCCAGTTAACATCACCACCACGCGAAATGTTGAAGCTTCTGAACTTCTCCCTCAAAAGATCGATTGTTTCGTGAGCAGTATGACACATGGCGCCATCTTGCTGAAACGAGACCGTTTCTGAGATCCATACCTTCCAATTGAGGCCAAAAATAATCCCTTATCATAGCCCGGTATCTTACACACCGTACACTTCATGTAATGCACGGAATGCTTGGCAAATGGATGACTTTTTTTTTTTTCCAATAATAAATTTCAACAATTTCTACGCGCTGTGGAATGGTGTAACGTTCCGTGATTATTTGTCAACAACTGTAACCATAGGAAAAATAAGACTGCTATAACTTCATAAACACGGCAGCTGTTATACCACTGTATGTCACAAGTAGGGCACTCTTATTGGAAGACTCTTTATAATACGTCACCTTGGTAGCTCATTTGTTAGAGTACAAGCTTACGATGACTGCGGATCAGACTAATCCCGGTGTTCGCGGAGTTGCTTTTGTGGTGGATAATATTTCTAAGGGTTTTTGTCCAGGTCCTCTAGGTCTCGATGGAGTCCCACTATAGTGCTCCGTTTCACCCATCCTTCATGATATAATAATGCAGAATTCCTGCACAGAAATATCATATGTATTTCGGTACATCACAATAATATGATATGCGTACATAGTCACTTAGTGATTTAAGACGGCGCTCATTCCGTCGGATCCCGGCCACTTAGTCATCGTAATGAGTGCACCTCTGCACATAATGTGTTGGGCATTGTGCCACTGTCACACATCTGTGACACAGTGCATGAGGGTTGGCCACTAAAGAGAAACTAAGAGATGGAACTTAAACTGAGAGGATTCAATCCGGCATTGGAACTGGAATCCGGTGTGGCTTAGTAGATAAAGCGTCAGCACGTAGAGCTAAAAACCCGGGTTCGAGTCCCGGTACCGGAGAGAATTTTTCTCCGTTCCACCCATCCTTCATCATATGGTAATGCAGAATTCCTGCACGGAAATATCATATATGCTTCGGTACATCACAATAATATAATTTGTTATATTAAGTATGTCATTATAAAAAGTCAAATCATGATTAATAGTTACACCAAGATCTTTTACATAATATATTCGTTCTAATGGTCCATCATTCAAGGAAACGTTTCATCATTCCACACAAGGAAGTGTTCGGCGAATTGATATCATTGCCATTAAGAACAACTCGGCATATATTCTCGATCCCACCATCAGATTTGAGACACATGCAGATCAACCGCATGAGGTGGACAGTGAAAAGAAACGGATCTATGAACCAACAATCCCGTTCTATAAAGATAAATATAATCTGTCCCACATTGATGTAATAGGTCTGATGGTGGAAGCATGAGGTACCATACCCTCCTTCTTTGCCAACAAATGTAAAAACCTGGGGCTAACACACAGCATTGTGAAGGAAATAACCATTAGTGCCCTCAAAGGATCGATTCAGATATTGAGAAATCACTTGTATGGGAGTGATAATGGAAATTTCAAGTTATCTTAACCGATGGCTGTTGATTGGTTTAGATATCAATGCCAATAAATCCGTATTATTATTATTTTTCTCGCGGTATATGGCATTCAAATTATTCTAACATATCTGATCATTTTTCCCCTTTCTTAACTTTAAATGAGCACAAACCTACTTAGGTGTAAATTTTCTGACATTTTGTATATTCGATTCCCTAACCGTTTCAAATGTATATCGTTTTACCTTTCAGGTGTGTTTCCATATTATATGTAATACGCTTTGTCAAATCTGGCAACCTTTTCATAAGGGAAGCTAAATTTATTATTATTATTATTATTATTATTATTATTATTATTATTATTATTATTATTATTATTATTATTATTATTATTATTATTATTATTATAGCTCTTAAATAAGATGTCCTCCTTGTGTAATTCACATAATAATATTTTTTATATTATAAAATTTGACCCATTATTTAAAATCCTTCGATAAACGGAACATCGCTAATATAAATTTACAGAAATACTAAATCAGACACATTTTCTATTAATTGATGATTGATGAAGGTGTTGCTGCTGATCATGATGATTGATGATATCATGATGACGATAATGACGATTAATATTTAATTAAAGAACGAAGTAGCCGACCATGGTATAACGTGGTTAGTGAAGAGCAGTTTTTATACTGCGCACAAACTACCATTTTCGATTCGAGTACATCTGCGGAACGGGTGGTTGTTCGTTAACAATGTGAAATTCTGTGTTGTCTCAGTTAAAAGCCCGACATAATGCTTTTCGCTCGATATCAGAGTTCTCACTTGTGTCCTCTTACAGTAAATCTAAAGAAGGAGAAATCTAGATAATCACTTTATGAAATAAAATCCTTAGTATGTGAATTGCCAGCTAGTGACTAGATTATCTGAACATACGAATACATAAATAAAGATGGAACTCGAACAGATTTTGTACCTAATTCGTGTGAGGAGAAGGTGGATAAAAATAATTTAAATACGTAGAAAGCGTGCTGAAGATTCTCGTGGCAACCGCAAGTGCACACGCGTAGTGCGACGCAGTATAAGAATTCGCTGCACTTTTCATGAATGAGTAGTTCAAGGGCGTGATGCTGCCGCCAATTTTTAGTTTGGAGTCTGGAGTTTGTACCGCTGGTCCGGCATCCCACGCATCCCAATACGTAAATTAGTAAACTGAAATAAACAAATCAACATAAGCGTTCATAGTTCATTACAACAAACGCAGATGCGTAGGTGTTGGAACTCCGGCTTGCGTTTTTTAATTCATACACTTTAGACGTAGTTAATATATAGGCTATATATTTTTTAATTGGGTTATTTTACGACGCTGTATCAACATCTAGGTCATTTAGCGTCTGAATGATATGTAGGTGATAATGCCGGTGAAATGAGTCCGGGGTCCAGCACCGAAAGTTACCCAGCATTTGCTCGTATTGGGTTGAGGGAAAACCCCGGAAAAAACCTCAACCAGGTAACTTGCCCCAACCGGGAATCGAACCCGGGCCACCTGGTTTCGCAGCCATACGCGCTGACCGTTACTCCACAGGTGTGGACTAGTTAATATTAATGTTCTTTATTACTCTCCCTTCCACCTTCATCATCATCATCATCATCATCATCATCATCAACATCATCATCATCGAGACCACAGAATTTCGCATTAATTTCGAAAAAATTCGTGATAAAAGTATATATTTAGCATTTTATCGCTAATTAGTTATATGATTATCGCAATAAGTTCATACAAATTGGAAAGAGATTGTTACGTGAAATAATAATGCTATATTACGTAGCCTATTAGACGTCAAAATAATGATAAAAATGTTTCAATGATGACTAGCATTTAGGAGATACACTTTTTTCTTCAACACGCACATACTCTTTATTTTTTAAACAATGTTTAGACACATAGGGCCATATTCATAGACGTTCTTAGCGCGGGCTTCCGGTGGATGATCAGCGAACTAACGTTTTTCGTATTCATAAACCAGTGTTAGCGATATGATATTATATGAATCCTGTACAAATAATCAGTCGATAGCCGGGGCTAGTTTAGCACGCTTGTAGCGCAGGCTAGCGAAATGTCAATTAATAGCACCCTGAGTCTCGTTTCTTCCAATCTACTCGCACATTACAAACTCTGCACATTAAAATAGGCTATTAGTCTGGGATACATAAAGACTCTTACTATAACAAATTATTTAGTTCTGGAATGAAGTGTCTCTATCGACATTAGACCCATCTTTACAACTGAATATTGGAAAGAGTTCCTAAAATAGCAACACCCTTATATATATATTATAGAGTAGTCTTCAAAAAAACCGGAAGACTTCGCTTAATTTCGTGAGAGGTTAGATTCACGCTTGAACGACCTTATTATGCGAGACTCCGTTGTTTTATTTATTTTATTTATTTGTTGCTTTTCCTGTCTGTTTATAGATCAAGTGTTATAAATAAGGTTCGGATAAAGTAGCTAACTTATATCAGAGTAGGCATTCTTGGTCCATGCGTTTTGTTTACAACAAACATTAACTAGTTGTCGCGTGTCCCCCAGCCGACAGTAGTGACGATGTATATTCACTGGCAGGCAGTGATAGACGCCGGTGGCATGTGGATGAAATATTAGATCCAGATGTGTATTTATTTTATTTTTCTTTAATTTGTTTGTTTATCTTTGTTCTATTTCGGGAAAAAAATTGATCTCCCAAGAGTTTTTTAAATTCTCCTAGTGGAGCCAGAATTGCGAAATAATTCGTTCCAGTACACAAAATTAAAAAAATGAAGAAAGGTAACATGTATAAAAATTAGTTACGTTAATAAAAAAAAAAAGTTATCGCCAAGAATCGAACACGGGTCCCTGGGATGGCAATCCAACTCTCTACTGACTACTCCATCGCAGCGTCATGACATTACCAGCGCGACGAGGCACATATAGCTGCTCCGCTTGAAGTCTAGGGAGAGGGCGCACATATAAACGTACTCGTGTAAATATTTTAATGTTCAGTACTAGCTAATGTTTCATTTGCACTGATTTACTGAAGCTTGGTGAAACCGGCCCTTACTGTAAACATTCCTCAAAGAGAAACATAACATGTTATTTTCACAACTTTTTTCTAAACAGCTGTGGTGTTATCCGCCATGTTTAACTGTTTGTTAAATGAGTTAACGGCCTGAAATCCTACATTTAAAGTTAACAAACGGTTAAGAATCTGTTAAGCCAAACTGGTGTTGAACAAATGGAAAAACTGTATTTAACAAACTGTTGAAGGTTTAACAGTCGTTAAGTGTTCTAACAATACTTGGACAAACCGCCATTAGTCTGAGATGAACTTCCGTGTCGGTAGATTCGTGTAATATTCAGCATCATGAAATAATAGTAATACGCGTTACAAGAGCGGTATGTTGACGTTTTCATGTTCGAGGAAAAGATTGAAAAAGCGAAACGTAGTTCATCTTTTTTAATTTCCGAGAACATGAAAACAAACATACCGCTTGTGTATCGTACATTATTTTGTGCGAAGATCGTTTATTACATACCTGAAAGACGAATTTCTAATTAGTTGCAATGAAATCTCCATCTTGGTTTCTGTTCAATGACGGCAACTTTGGAAAACAAAAATATATCTATCTTCAACATTGTTCCTATAAAATGTTTTCTGTGTTTACTATACTGCAGTAGGCGGTGATGTACGTCTGTCTTTTTTTTTCCCCTAGTCTATGATGAGTCTGGAATCTTGTTGATTTTTTCACGGCTTCCTTAATGTTACTTGCATTACAAATGCAGTAACTTTTGTGGTGTTGTAGAGTTTACTTAATTTTTGCAAATATTTAAAAACAATAATTAACAGTGCAATTTAGGTGAAATTGCAGTGGTAAGTTTCCAATTTATAATTATTACTATATTGAACGTCTTTAAAAATAATATGTTAAAAGCCTAAAGCAGTAAAATGAATATGACGCTTAAGCGGTAAGAATAGGGAAATTGTTATGTGTGTTACGTTGGGAATACTGAATGTGGTATTTCACAATTACCGCGTATTGGTTTTGTGCGGAAAGCAAGCAAATACGCACGATCTCGCACAAACTCTTTTTCTGATAGCTTATTCTCTCCCCTATCGCCAAGCTCACTTGCCAGGTCTTGCCTCCTCAGCTGTACATAGTACAGTGAAACCTGTCTAAAGGGAACCCGTATGTTAAAATTTTAGATTTTCATGCATTTACGTATTTGTAAGTAACTAGGCTGTTTTTACATATAATGAGATAAAATTTTGAACACTCGTTCTTCAAAGTAGGAGAAAACATAATTTAAAATTGCATATAAAACGACGTAGTAGTTTTGGAATAATTCAGATCTAAATTATGCTAATTAATTATACATAATCAATTTGATAGGTACACTTTTCAAAGAATATATTAAGGCTAGAGACTTGAAACTTTGGAGGCCTAGTAATAACGCTTTGGGCTATAATTTGCCACCTCTGCTAGACTGCTGACTTATTTCTTACATTATTTAAATCAATTTCATTTTTTATAATTAATTTACATAGAAAAACAATCAATCCTGTGTCACTGATAATGGAACTAACAATGTTAGAACAGTAATTGTGGTAGCAAACAATTACTAATACAATAATAAAGCACTGTTCCAAATTTCAGACTGATAGCTGCAATAGTTTTTTAGAAAAGTGTACCTAAATTATAAAAAATGTAGTTTTGAGAAAACAGTGGATAAAGTTCAAACTTACAGTTACTGTAGTTTCAATGCATCCCTGGATTGTAATCATCTTCCTTTTCCTTTTCTTCTTCTTTTCGTCTTCTTTTCTGGTTCCCCTTTGCAGTCCTATGCTCTTTTGATTGGGTTTGCACCACTTTCTCACCTTCTTTTACTCTTCGGACTTCGATGGCATATAGCTCATGTTCCATACTGGATCCTGGTTTTATGTCCATCAACTCCAGAACTTTCTTTCTGCTGCTACTGCCATCATTGAAAGTGATAACAGCATCCAGGACACCATTCTTGAGGACATTCAGGCCCACAAACACTGTCTTTGGCAATCTCTCCCATATAGAGTTGTTGAAACTTTCATTGGGGTTTTGGGTGCAGCCGGATGTACATTTCTCTACCAGCTTCTTGTCAGCAAGATCTCTGAATATTGGCTTTACCTTCAACATGACAGCTTCTGGTAGGGAATGTTTGTGATCATATACTACATTTTGAGCTTGTGCCTTATTATAACCGCACCACAAATCCAGACCTTTGGGACAAAGTTGATAGTATGGTTTCTCGTTGGTTGAAATTTTATGGAAGTATGTAACTCATACACTCTTCCTCATTTCTTCCACATTCCCTGTGTTCCTTCTAATGGCTAAGCCATAGTAGGTCTGAAAGAGATCAATTTTTGTATTCGTCAAATGACCCGCTCCAGCGAGTATCTTGCCATCATCCAGTTTTATCCACTTTAGTTCCTTCTTGAGTCTCCCCAGTCGTGCTCCCATTCTCTTGTGGACGTGGCCTATGCATTCAAGTTTTTCAATTTCTACCCCTTCCCCACAGGGCTTGTCTTCTTGTACCTTTTTGAAACCCTTGCTGTCACTATCACCAAGATATTGCAACATACCGAATATTCAGAGAATCCTCAGACTGTCTAAAAATGTTCAATGCACCTTGCACCTCCAGTCCTCCAATATAAACTTTATAGTTTTTTGTACATTTATGTACAGTTGCCTTTCCCTGTCAACATATCTGAGAATATTTTGTCAATATTTCCACTGCCAACACCTTGCCAGTGAGTAATGATGTTGCAGTGACAACACCATTGAGTGACATATGCTCTCACTTTTGTCAACTGCCATCGAAAGCCCCACATATGTCTCTATTGTCACCATTCAACTCCACAGTTTCCGTTGCAGCTTGTCTCATTGAGGCTTCTGCAATTTCAGAGAGGAATTCTTTTATGAAGAAAACTTCTCTGTCAAACCTAGCAGGTGTAGAAGTAAGATTCATAATAGCACAAAAAGTTTGTGCAGCCTGTCTGCCCTTACCAATGCTTCGCATACCATACACAAGTCTTGTACTTACATTGTACAGCCTATTTCTGTTCATTGCAGATGTCATTGTGGCCTTTACACTTTCACAATTACTGCAATGTAAATTTATTTTTGTTGCCAACCCTCTCCTGGAACTAATGTTTTCAAACATTTCCATACAGTCTTCACTATTGCAGAACAGAGTAGCCAACACAATTTTCGTCTTGTACATGTTTTCTTCTTCTTCTTCTTACATGAATTCAAGGAGAAAATAATGATAGAAACAGACTGCAGTCGAACCTGTGGTCGAACGAACTACAGAAGTGCCAGCGTGACGCTAGCGTGCATTTAAATACCCACGCACACTCAGACATTTAGTCATAAAAAGTCATTGAAAAAGGTCCTACCGCTAATATTGTATATATCAATCTGTTCAGAATTGAATAAGGAATAATATTAAGTAAAAATCTAAAAATCGATGTTTTGGTCAATTTTAACATACGGGTTCCCTTAAGCGGCCATCTGAAGTTACCTTGTAAAATGGCCGTTTTATCAGGTGGCCGCTTGATTAAGGTTGCGGTTTTTTATGAATCAGCATGAAAATACTGAATTTCACTGACTTTTTAGGACTGTGCGCGTACAACAATCATGCATATTAATGTCAGCCTCTTCCATTCTTGCAACTAGCCTTTTCAAAACTCGCTTGCGGTACCTCAGTTTAAATGATGGATAATATCTTGATCAAGGCACTGGAGGTGTGATGTATTTGGGGGAAGAAACACCAATTTCACGGATCACATTGCAATTTTGTCGTTTAATCTTAGAATTGAAATCGCATAGCTAATTCTCAAACAATGATGATGTCATCCAAGCTTTATTGTTGGCAGTCCATTTCGCCTCCAATAAGCCCATGTCAATATTTCAAACATCTCGGTTTTAGTGATTTCCCTATCATTAAGAGTAGCCTAGTTATTTTTCTCCTGCAGCATTAAAACAAAAGCGCAGGGTTATTCTGTCTTTTGCCAACTTCCCCCCCTTTATACTCTTTTTTCTTGAAACTTAAATTTTGTTAGGAAGGGCCCTGAAGAAAAAACTGTTTCGTCAACATTGTAAATGTCTCTGAGTTGATATTCCGCAAGAATTGAAGGCAGTCTATTTTTTCCATTCTTCAATAACATTGGTTGCAATGTCACCTCCTTCACCAGACACAGAACGAAATGCAATGTTATGCCGTTTTCTAAAGCACTCTAACCACCCATTACTAGCAACAAAATTTCTTACATTGAGTTCTTTGGCAATTTCAAGAGCTTTCTCTTGAATCATAAGCCCACTTAGTGCCAATTTCTTCGCCCTCACACACTTGAACCATTCGTAAACGAAATCATTCACATTGCTAAACACAGATTCTCTTTTCCTCTCATTCTTTTAATATTTCATCTTTATCCTTAATTATACCGTTTATTTGTGTCCTTCCACATTTGAATATTTCTGCAATTTTTCTCGTAGATGTTCCCTTCTCACTTTCTTCAATCATTTTTCGTCTCGCCTCTAAACTTAACACCACTCTACATTTATTGTTAGACATGATTTCTCTCTCAAACTAACGTCACAGTTCCTCTGAATCAACTGAATGAAAAGAAGAAACATTTGTAAAAGCTGGTCCATAGGCTATAGAGAAAGATAGAAAGAGGAGAAAAAAATTCTAATGGTTAACTACCTAAAACATACTGTGACATTTTCTATAGAAAATGTCCGTGTATCAATTCTTAAAAAACGAGTAAGAATTTATAGCTGTGCAGGGTCGGAGTGGAAAGTGACAAAAGAGTCATAAAACAGTAACCAACTAACCCCAAGATATGGAGGGTGTACTGTTGTACACTTAGCTATTGCTTCCTATCCTCTAACCATCGAAAAAATAGGTCAGACAGTATCCGTGAAAAGATTTTTTGTTGGACAGTGACCGTTATAGTCAGGTTCCAATCCAAATAGACCTCGGCCGCTGGCCGGCGCATGAGGTGGCCGCTAAATAAAGAGAGAGTTTGTATTGATCTTATGGAAAATCCAATTGCTTCCAGAGAAAATTGGCCTTTTGGCCAGGTGGCCGTTTCAATGAAGTGACCGTAAAGGCAGGTTTCACTGTATGTCACTACGACTTTGTTTGGAATAGAACTTTTGAGTTTGACACATCTTGCATTTGAACTTAATATCTGCAAAGTTTCAAAACTACTTGCAATTGAATGTATGAACGTGTAAATAAGAACATATGTTCACATGTATTTGGTATATGGATATGTACTTCTTTGGGTTGTTTATTTATACACGCTTTGTGTGTTTTTTTTTAAGAATCTGTGAGTATACGTACTAGTAGGCCTTTTTTAATTACTATTATTGAGTTCCTGTTTCTATTGTGTATTGTAGATGACTTGTATTCATGTAACTTATTTTTTTAGATTTTGATTAATGTTTATGATATTGATGATTGGGGCGGTGATGAATCATGGTGTACTTATCAAATATGGTTACTTATATAATTATGCTGTAAGTGTATGCATATATGCTGGTTTATATACATTTATTACATACTACCTACATACAAGGCGAAAGTGAAATAGTCTTGCAGATTTCCAGAGGGAATAGGTCATGTTGTATGTAACAAAAAACTATAATATCATGTTAGTGGAAAGTTCATAGTTTTCTTTTTTTCAGAAAAAAAAATGTTTTTCCCAAATGTTTAACAATCTCTTCTTATTCGGTAACTGTTGCGAGTAAGATCGTGATTTTTGCCCATATCGATAGGAAATCTAATAAAGAATAATTTATCCTTCTGGAGTATTTCAATAGCGTGAACGGTTTTCGTATAAATTTAATTTTAAAAACTCCTAAATTCATACCATTGCACGAAGCGAACGCGTGAAAACGTCTTGGCAGCTTATGCACAGATAGTCGCCGAGTTCGTTGCCCTCTTACATCTGTATACGAGTAGAGTGTTTAGCGACGATGTAGCCGGACTGCTGGAACTTCAAACTTAATTTTCTAATAAACCGTGCATTTAATCACAAAACGTAAGATAGGTTTCATATTTTATATTCATTTACGTGTACCCTATCGTCTCTTTCAATCTGCAAAATTATTTCACTTCCACCCTATATAGTAGTTACTTATGCATACATGTAACTTATTGAAAATGGACTTGTGTGTCCATATTTATGTACGTAATGTTTTAGATGATGTATGTATGTACGTACCAGTATGTCTGTATGTATGTATGCATATGCAGTTTTGAACCCAACAATGGGAAGGTACTTACTTACTTACTTATTTACTTACTGGCTTTTAAGGAACCCGGAGGTTCATTGCCGCCCTCACATAAGCCTGCCACTGGTCCCTATCCTGAGCAAGATTAATCCAGTCTCTATCATCATACCTCACCTCCCTCAAATCCATTTTAATATTATCTTCCCATCTACGTCTCGGCCTCCCCAAAGATCTTTTTTCCCTCCGGCCTCCCAACTAACACTCTATATGCATTTCTGGATTCGCCCATACGTGCTACATGCCCTGCCCATCTCAAACGTCTGGATTTAATGTTCCTAATTATGTCAGGTGAAGAATACAATGCGTGCAGTTCTGCGTTGTGTAACTTTCTCCATTCTCCTGTAACTTCAACCCTCTTAGCCCCAAATATTTTCCTAAGCACCTTATTCTCAAACACCCTTAACCTATATTCCTCTCTCAAAGTGAGAGTCCAAGTTTCACAACCATAAAGAACAACCGGTAATATAACTGTTTTATAAATTCTAACTTTCAGATTTTTTGACAGCAGACTGGATGATAAAAGTTTCTCAACCGAATAATAAGAGGCATTTCCCATATTTATTCTGTGTTTAATTTCTTCCCCAGTATCATTTATATTTGTTACTGTTGCTCCCAGATATTTGAATTTCTCCACTTCTTCAAAAGATAAATTTCCAATTTTTATATTTCCATTTCGTACAATATTCTCGTCACGAGACATAATCATATACTTTGTCTTTTCGGGATTTACTTCCAAACCTATTGTTTTACTTGCTTCAAGTAAAATTTCCGTGTTTTCCCTAATCGTTTGTGGATTTTCTCCTAACACATTCACGTCATCCGCATAGACAAGCAGGTGATGTAACCCGTTCAATTCCAAACCCCTCTGTTATCTTGGACTTTCCTAATGGCATACTCTAGAGCAAAGTTAAAAAGTAAAGGAGATAGTGCATCTCCTTGCTTCAGCCCACAGTGAATTGGAAACGCTTCTGACAGAAACTGACCTATACGAACTCTGCTGTACGTTTCACTCAGACACATTTTAATTAATCGAACTAGTTTCTTGGGAATACGAAATTCCATAAGAATATCATATAAAACTTCTCTCTTAACCGAGTCATTTGGCTTTTTGAAATCTATGAATAACTGATACACTGTACCCTTATACTCCCATTTTTTCTCCATTATCTGTCGAATACAAAATTTCTGGTCAATAGTTGATCTGTTACGCCTAAAACCACACTGATGACCCCCGATAATTTCATCTACATATGGAGTTAACCTTCTCAAAAGAATATTGGACAAAATTTTGTACGGCGTCAACAAAAGTGATATTCCTCGAAAGTTACTACAGTTAGTCTTGTCCCCCTTCTTAAAGATAGGTACGATTATGGACTCCTTCCATTGATCTGGAATAAGGTTTTGAAATTTGGTACTTGGAACAATGGAAAGGTAGAGATAATAATTAAGGAACACCCTTTTTCTCTTTTTATGGCACAACAATTTTATTTCATGTATATTCTATAATTTTTGGGACCGGCGTAAGTGGCAACGCTGCTTATTTTGCGGCCCTGTAGAGCAAGAGCCTCGGCGGGGGCGGCGAAGTGGGCGACCTTGGCGGTAGCTACGTAGGGGGTGTCGAAGGGCACTCCAGCGTGAACAGCGGGGATGGCGTAGGCGGCGGCGTAGTGATCTGGAGCGGCCACGACGGCGGGGGCGGCGAAGTGGACGGTCTTGGCGGCAGCTATGTAGGGGGTGTCGAGGGGCACTCCCGCGTGAACAGCGGGGATGGCGTAGGCGGCGTAGTGAGCTGGAGCGACCACGATGGCGAAGTGGGTGGTCTTGACTGCAGCTACTTCGGGAGTGTCGAGGGGCACTCCAGCGTGAACAGCGGGGATGGCGTAGGCGGCGGCGTAGTGAGCTGGAGCGACCACGATGGCGAAGTGGGTGATCTTGGCTGCAGCTACTTCGGGGGTGTCGAGGGGCACTCCAGCGTGAAGAGCAGGGATGGCGTAGGCGGCGGCGTAGTGAGCTGGAGCGACCACGATGGCGAAGTGGGTGATCTTGGCTGCAGCTACTTCGGGGGTGTCGAGGGGCACTCCAGCGTGAAGAGCAGGGATGGCGTAGGCGGCGGCGTAGTGAGCTGGAGCGACCACGATGGCGAAGTGGGTGATCTTGGCTGCAGCTACTTCGGGGGTGTCGAGGGGCACTCCAGCGTGAAGAGCAGGGATGGCGTAGGCGGCGGCGTAGTGAGCTGGAGCGACCACGATGGCGAAGTGGGTGATCTTGGCTGCAGCTACTTCGGGGGTGTCGAGGGGCACTCCAGCGTGAAGAGCAGGGATGGCGTAGGCGGCGGCGTAGTGAGCTGGAGCGACCACGATGGCGAAGTGGGTGATCTTGGCTGCAGCTACTTCGGGGGTGTCGAGGGGCACTCCAGCGTGAAGAGCAGGGATGGCGTAGGCGGCGGCGTAGTGAGCTGGAGCGACCACGATGGCGAAGTGGGTGATCTTGGCTGCAGCTACTTCGGGGGTGTCGAGGGGCACTCCAGCGTGAAGAGCAGGGATGGCGTAGGCGGCGTAGTGAGCTCGAGCGACCACGATGGCGAAGTGGGTGAACTTGGCTGCAGCTACTTCGGGGGTGTCGAGGGGCACTCCAGCGTGAAGAGCAGGGATGGCGTAGGCGGCGTAGTGAGCTCGAGCGACCACGATGGCGAAGTGGGTGATCTTGGCTGCAGCTACTTCGGGGGTGTCGAGGGGCACTCCAGCGTGAAGAGCAGGGATGGCGTAGGCGGCGTAGTGAGCTGGAGCGACCACGATGGCGAAGTGGGTGGTCTTGGCTGCAGCTACTTCGGGGGTGTCGAGGGGCACTCCAGCGTGAACAGCGGGGATGGCGTAGACGGCGGCATAGGACACGGCACCCAGAGCGGCAAGGCGGGAGACGATAACCTGTACAAAGAACAAACGCGAACGTCAAATCTAGCACTCTGGCACCTGGCCTTCCCGTGTACCAATCCTAGTTGGGGCAGTTTACTTTTCAGCAGAAAGATCGTGAAGATTTGCGGTGTGGTACAGTTTTCTTCAACGTATTATCTTGATATTTTCCTTTTACTAAAGCACCGAATAAAAACATCTGCAGTACAAGTACATTGTTAAAGGTACTCTTTAACCCATTATATCCCAACGTATGAAATATACGAGAAATACGTAATTTTGTTTATTCAATTAACAATGTAAATATTGTTTGTTATGAGGGTTTTATCTGTTGTTATTATTATACAAGAATGTTTGAATTTACTACACAGAACGTTTCACCGTTTGTGAAACTGTCTTTTGTCCTTTAGTACAGTAGGCAACATCAAGATGTCTATCAATGGAAGCAAAAACGCACCAAGGTAAACAATTTTGGCTTTATTTTATATAATACTGCAATTTTCTTGCTTTCTTATGTAATGATATAAAGAATGATCTTTATTGCTTCTGTAATCCCATTATTGACAGATATAACCATTACATTATTGTAGTAGGACTAGTTGAATTGTTGTGTAAGATAAATCATACGTTGGGAATTAACGAGTTTCGTATTGTTTTAGGGTTCTGGAAATCAGTGAAGATTTTTTTTAAATTTTAGTAGGTTATTTTATGACGCTTTATCAACATTTCCGGTTATTTAGCTTCTGAATGATATGAAGGTGATAATGCCAGTGAAATAAGTCCGGGATCCAGCACCGAAAGTTACCCAGCATTTTGCTCATATTGGGTTGAGGGAAAACCCCGGACAAAACCTCAACCAGGTAACTTTCCCCGACCGGAAATCGATCCCGGGTCACCTGGTTTCACGGCTAGACGCGCTAACCGTTACTCCACAGGTGTGGACACCATTGAAGAGATATTTAGTGTATTAGAAGAATTTGGATGGGAATGATGAAGTAGCGCAAGACATAAGAAAAATATCTCAGAATAACTGGTTCTTGTACAGATAAAGAATATTCACTTTCAGGTCGTAACGAAACATAAGGAACAAAAAGCAAAAGTAGTGTACACAAAAGACCTAATAAAGTAAAAGTAGATGAAGTTCAGAGAAAATATACTGAAAAAAATTGGATTCTAATAATAGTACAGTGAAACCTGCCTTTGCGGTCACTTCATTTAAACGGCCACCTGGCCAAAAGGCCAATTTTCTCTGGAACCAATTGGATTTACCATAAGATCAATACAAATTGTCTCTTTATTTAGCGGCCACCTCATGCTTCGGCCAGCGGCCGGGGTCTGTTTGGATTGGAACCTGACTATAACAGTCACTGTCCAACAAAAATTTTTTTCACGGATACTGTCTGACCTATTTTTTCGATGGTTAGAGGACAGAGAGCAATATCACGAGTACAATAGCTAAGTGAAGTGTACAACAGTACACCCTTCGTATCTTGGGGTTAGTTGGTTACTGTTTTATGACTCTTTTGTCACTTTCCACTCCGACCCTGCACAGATATAAATTCTTACTCGTTTTTAAAGGATTAAAACACCGGACGTTTTCTATCGAAAATGTCACAGTATGTTTTAGGTCAGTAATTAACCATTCGAATTTTTTTTCTCCTCTTTCCATCTTTTTCTATTTGGACCAGCTTTTACGAATTTTTCTTCTTTTCATTCAGTTGATTCAGAGGAACTGTGACGTTAGTTTGAGAGAGAAATCATGTCTAACAATAAATCTAGAGTGGTATTAAGTTTAGAGGTGAGACGAAAAATGATTGAAGAAAGTGAGAAGGGAACATCTGAGAAAAAATTTGCAGAAATATTCAAATGTGGAAGGACACAAATACACTGTAGAATTAAGATGAAATATTAAAAGAATGGGAGGAAAATATGCATGGTGGCCAAAAAAAGAGAGAATCTGTGTTTAGTAATGTGAATGATTTCGTTTACGAATGATTCAAGTGTGCGAGGGCGAAGAAATTGAGTTTTGAAAAGGCTAGTTGCAAGAATGGAAGGGGCTGACATTAATATGCACGATTGTTGTACGCGCACAGTACTAAAAAGTCAATGAAATTCAGTACTTTCATGCTGATTCATAAAAAACCGCAACCTTAATCAAGCGGCCACCTGATAAAACGGCCATTTTACGAGGTAACTTCAGATGGCCCTTTAGACAGGTTTCACTGTATTGCAAAAATACATGATTCCATTCCTACATACTGTATATAAGTAGTTTACACAATAAGGCCGCATCTATTGATATATTCAAACATATAATTGATGAAATTGTTGAACACATTGTTAGAGAAAGTGTAAAATATGCATCAAAAAAGGGTTTCATGATCCAATTGTCCTCAGAAGATGTATACAAATACAAAGCTATTTTGATTTTATCTGGATACTGAAAATTATGCATAGTCGTATGTATCTACTGGTAGAGACTACCTGACACCAACAATGCTCTTGCGAGCAACGCAATGTAAAGATATTCCTTCGATCAGATTCATAGAACTTGAACGGTAACAATACCAGAAGACAAAATATATAAGATCCGGCCACTTATTACACATCTCAATGATAAATTTGGAAGCCTCATTGTCCCACTAGGGAATAAATTCTCTCTGGACGGAGTAATGGAACCTTAGGCCTACTATGGGCATTACTCCATGAAACAATTTATTCGTACAAAGTCCATTAGGTATGGGTACAAGTTGGTATCTTGTTCATCCACGGGTTACCTCGTTAGTTTTCAACCCTAGACTGGTGCAAGTGATAGAGAAGAAATCAAAACACTTGGAACTGCTATTACCGAAAGACTATTATATTGAATTCCTTCCTCAGAAATGTATAGTTTATATTGACAATTACGTCAATTCTCTTCTTCTTCTCAAAACCTTGTCAGAAAATGGTATCAACTGCAAAGGAACTACACATAATGATCGAGTGGAGAAAGCTCCATTACACGATATGAAGAGAGATCCCAGAGGTTCATACCACGCACTACAAGATGACAGAAATTGGAGAACACTTATCAAGTGGCATGACAACAGTGTAGTTACTGTAGCTACCAACATATGCAATGACAATGTTCTGGGACTAGGAAAATGTTCTGGAGGGAGTAAAAATCAAAAGAAGTGTGGAAAGTGTTCTAAGTTTCGATGTGTGAGATGTAATGTTGGTTTACATCCGAAGAACAGTTTCTTCCAATTCCAGTTGCGATAACAATGTTATTATATTTGCTAACACGAAATAGTGCCATTGTTTACAAAATGTATCAACTTATTATTGTTATTATTACATATGTAGTGTAAAACACATGAAACATCACGTGTACCAAATGCTTACTCATATGAACAGAAAATTTATTTGTACTACACACCAACGCCCAGCGTATGATTTTTCATGCGGCTTAAAAAACACATGTAACATACATTATTCTCAAAATGAAACCATTATATGTCATAAGTGATCTAAGGGCATACTAGAACTCAAATTTACTACAAAAATTAAAAAATATTTTATTTCGGGATATAATGGGTAGAAAGGAGTAATTTGCAGGTTAGTATGATAACTCGTGACGAGAATATTGTACGAAATGGAAATATAAAAATTGGAGATTTATCCTTCGAAGGGGTGGAAAAATTCAAATATCTTGGAGCAACAGTAACAAATATAAATGACACTCGGGAGGAAATTAAACGCAGAATAAATATGGGATATGCGTGTTATTATTCGGTTGAGAAGCTTTTATCATCTAGTCTGCTGTCAAAAAATCTGAAAGTTAGAATTTATAAAACAGTTATATTACCGGTTGTTCTGTATGGTTGTGAAACTTGGACTCTCACTCTGAGAGAGGAACATAGGTTAAGGGTGTTTGAAAATAAGGTGCTTAGGAAAATATTTGGGGCTAAGCGGGATGAAGTTACAGGAGAATGGAGAAAGTTACACAACGCAGAACTGCACGCATTGTATTGTTCACCTGACATAATTAGGAACATTAAATCCAGACGTTTGAGATGGGCAGGGCATGTAGCACGTATGGGCGAATCCAGAAATGTATAGAGTGTTAGTTGGGAGACCGGAGGGAAAAAGACCTTTAGGGAGGCCGAGACGTAGATGGGAGGATAATATTAAAATGGATTTGAGGGAGGTGGGATATGATGATAGATACTGGATTAATCTTGCACAGGATAGGGACCGATGGCGGGCTTGTGTGAGGGCGGCAATGAATCTTCGGGTTCCTTAAAAGCCATTTGTAAGTAAGTATGATAACTCTACGATCTGAATTTATGTTAATAAAAGAATTGTCATTAAATGATATATAATTCCCCACGGCGTTGTATCAGATTTCATAAGAGTTCATTTTTTTAGTCTCGAGGACAGGGAGATTCTGAGTATTTGCAGCGTGGGAATAGTTTTCTTTGAGTTCCATAATTTCAGCGATTATTACCATTTGTAATAAAATAGGAAACTACCTATGTAATTCTATCCCTAAGGAGAGGAAAAATAGCTTCACTTCAAAATAGGTGCACGTAACATGCCATATGACGGAAAATAGCTCTCAATCTCTATATACTTTCTAAGGCATAAAAGGTCGAAAATAGTTATTGACTCCAAAATTATTGAACAAGTTAGTAATTTTAAATATTTAGGATGCAACATTTCTCATGTGGAAAAAAGAGATATGGAAGAAAAGATGCATAGATTTCAAGGTATATGCGGAACAATTAGACGGAGCTTAGGAAAAAGAACAACGAAAGAAACACAGTTAAAACGCTACAAAACAGTAACCCTTCCAGTACTACTTTACGGAGCAGAGACATGGACCTTAACAGAAAGAGACAAAAGACGACTAGAAGCCTCAGAAATGAAATTCCTAAGATCAGTGGCGGGATATTCTTTATTACAACACAAGAGGAATGAAGATATCAGAAAAGAATTAGGGATAGAGGGCATAACACAAAACTTAACAAATCAACGAAATAGGTGGATAGAACATCTAGAAAGGATGGAGGATCACCGAATTCCCAAGAAAGCTTTCCAGTATGCTCCAAGAAGTTTCGTTGGAGAGAACAATTCTAATAGAGACGGAACGGGCCTACCGGCTCAACCCGTGATGATGATGATGATGATGATAATGATGATGATAATATATATATATTTATATATATAACTGATTAGTTATACTGTAAGTTGAAAGTGTAAACTCATACCTTATTGTTGAGGGGCTGGGGGAGGGGATGAGGACGGGTCGTCGTCCCCCTTCTTTGCATCTTGTCCCTGATCTTCGGGAATTTCGGGAGCTAGTTCTTCGGTGTAGACCCTTTTCAATTCACCCCCCTCCACAACAACAAAGTGGCCGGTGTTTCTCCTGCTGTAAGGAATAAAGATTGGCGGTGGGGTTTCTTCTCCTGCCAACTGCCCGCCCTGACCACTCTGGCCTGGCTCTTGTCCTTCCTCTGGTTGTCGAGGTAGATATTTGGAATAGTCGGTGACCTTGATTTCTTCCTCAGATGGTGTATTCAGGTCCTCTTCGCGCAGTTTCGGGCGCCTGTGCCTGTCCTTGAATAGGATCTCTTTGGGATAGGGCCCCTGAGGACCAATCCGTTTCTCGCCGGTGATGATCTTATATATACCGTATCCTGTGCCTATCAGGGACCCTACGCCAATTGATGTAGCTCCAAACTCTAGTACTCTTCGATTATGGGAAAAATATCTTACCGCTGTTCTGAATGAGTTGAACATTTTTCTAATATTCAGAACGTATGTAACACAGCAACGGCATTGCTATTGTTGTCATGCATCGTCTCCATAGAGACCGCAGTTTTGTTTCATGTAGATCAGCGGTGAACAAAGTGGGTATCGTGATTACATCGTGTAATCAAAGTCATTCATACTGGTAAGGGGAGTTTCCTGTACATTGCTCTCTGTCTCGCTCACGTACTGAAGGTATCAGTGTCGGTACCATGTCGCTCTACAAACCCTCTGTCTCTCTACGAGCAGGAAAGAACGTTTCGTACAGAATGAGAAGAGGAATTTATTCGATGTTCTGTCGGAGAAAATGTTAATGTTCAATTAGTAGTCGTATATAGAAGCGACATTACTGTTTTCTTGCAAACCAACATCAATAACCTGTTCATTAATGTTCATGCGTGTGCACGTTGCACTCATCTTGTTCAAGTTTCATAGTAAAGGGTGAGAGAAATTTGGACTTTCATTTCTTTCATTTAACATAATGGTCATTCGCTGCGAAAAAAGTGAATGCCATTTTCATTGTTATGTAATTGTACGTCCTCGTCATCGTCATCATCAATCACTATCATAATTTGAACTCCGTTAATAGTTGTTGTTGTTTTCTAATGCCAGGCGTTTGACAATAAAGTCATTTGACATCTTGCACTCCAATATTTTTCAAAGATATTATCATGGCCAGCCACTGAAACACAGATTTTGAGGTGTTCCGAATCCATTTCTTGGTTTGAGTTGCACAATGGGCAGTTAGGGGACTGATATATTCCAATTCTATGCAAGTGTTTAGCCAAACAATCATGGCCTGTTGCCAATCTAAATGCAGCTACAGACGATTTTCGTGGTAAATCGGGAATTAACTGTGGATTTTGATGCAGAGAGTTCCATTTTTTCCCTTGGGATTGTGTTATCAAATTTTGTTTGTTGAAGTCTAAGTATGTAGATTTAATAAATCTTTTCACAGAGTAATATGTAGATTTAGTAACAGGTCTGTAAGTAGCAGTGCTGCCCTTCTTTGCTAAAGCATCCGCATTCTCGTTTCCCAGGATTCCACAATGGGATGGTATCCATTGGAATACAATTCTTTTATTGAGTGATATTAATTGAGAGAGCATTTTAGTTATTTCTCCTGTTTGAGATGAAGGTGTGTGTTTAGAGACGATTGATAGAATAGCTGCTTTGGAGTCTGACAATATAACTGCATTCTTAAATTTATTGATGTGGCATAGAAGATTCCTGAGACTTTCACTTATTGCAATGATTTCACCATCAAAACTTGTTGTTCCATATCCAAGAGATCTATAAAGTGAGAAGAGACAGCACGTAACACCTGCACCGGCACCTTTTTCTCTGGAGATCAAGGATCCGTCAGTGTATAAATGAAGCCAGTTTTGTGGAGGGTACCTAATAATAATTGTCTCTAAAGACAATTGTTTCAGTATTTCAGTGTTTACTTCTGATTTCAGTATTTCTTCTGTTAAATTTAGATTATATACTATATTTAATAGAGTTAAAGGGTTTGGCTGCAGAACGGTATCTGTCGGATACTGGGGGGAGAGCCATTAATCCTTCCCATTGAAGGCTTTAAGGAACCAACCTGGACAAATACCCAATGTCCGATCCCTACCTTCCCGTGGTGCAGCTGTTAGTAAGCGTAATTTTACGAGCTGAACTAAAGGGAGGGGCTACTCATCAATTAGCACTAGTCAGCTTGATGAGTTAATGATTGAATTTGGTATAATTTTCCTCTATTTAATACCTAATTCCCTCTTTACCCTTTCCTATCCAGTCCTCTGACTGAACTCTTACTTTCTTCGACCCCGACGGCATTAGAGCATTCGAGGCCTAGGGGTTCATTTCCCTTTCCTTCCTCCTCTTTCTACTTTTCTGTTCCTAGTGCTGACCTGCTATGGCACTAAAATCGTCCTCCGGTGGCTTAATGAGGGAAAGCTGGTGATCACCACG
This sequence comes from Periplaneta americana, assembly GCF_040183065.1. Classification (NCBI taxonomy): domain Eukaryota; kingdom Metazoa; phylum Arthropoda; class Insecta; order Blattodea; family Blattidae; genus Periplaneta; species Periplaneta americana. Next base: position 149,302,212 of record NC_091124.1, on the reverse strand, counting down.
ATCTCCCAGCTAGGTCCAATGGACCCGTCGACCAACAGCAGGTGTGGTCCTCCAGACATTCTGGGGGTTGTGTGTGAATGAAGTAGCCACCAAAACGTTAAAATATGGTGTTCACTTAAATCGGCTACAACTTGCCATTTAACCACTCCAATATGAAATGAGTACCATTAAGGTAAAATTATCCGGAGGTAAAATAGTCCCCCAATCGGATCTCCGGGCGGGGACTACTTTAAGGGTATATGTACGTGAACGACCACAAATATTATCAGAAAATGCGGGCTCTAAATTTCTAAAATTTTATAAGAAAATGAACTCATAATTTAAAAAAAAATACAAGGTACTACAACAAGACTTATTAGAACTTAAATATCTGATAAAAGTATAAAAAAGGTTACTAATAATGTTTTTCAAACCAGTTTTATCAGAGTATGAAAAAAAAATTCTGAAGTTACATCATTTGGTAACCATAACATTGTTATGGTCTCTTTGACATCTTTAATATTTTTTCTGCATGTAATAAACACTTATTTCTGAAAAGTAGACTACTCTCAGACATGTAGAATTGTTTATTTTAATACAATTAATTCTTTATTTGTTCTATATAAAATATATTAAAATTTACATAATGTTTTGTGACCTAATTTTTCTATTTTCAAAGAAATGGGCATTATTGTAGTCTACCTTTTGCATAAATGCATGTTACATCTGTGTACAAAATTTCAGAATTCTATCTCTAACGGTTGTGGAGTTATGAAATATGTGTGAAAATTTTCAAATTTTGGAAAATTTAATTTGAAGTAAAAAGTAAATTCTTAAAAATATTATTAGTAACCTTTATATATCGTTATCAGATATTTGAGTTCTAAGAAGTCTTGTTGTGGTACCTTGTATTTTTTGTCCAATTGTGGGTTCATTTCCTTATAAAATTTTAGGGATTTAGAACCTGTATTTTCTGAGAATATGTGTGGTCGTTCACGTACTTAGAAATGTTTTTAATGAACAGAACTAGACTCTTGCGGAAGTTTCTAAATAGTCTTAAATGACCAATTCGTTATTTTTTTCTCCTCTCTCTCTCTCTCTCTCTCTCTCTCTCTCTCTCTCTCTCTCTCTCTCCTTCCTTTTTTTCTCTTTTTTTTATTATCTTGATATATTACTTAATCATTTGTGTTTGCATGCCATTTAGTACGACTTTGCTAATCAACATTTTATGTCTTGTAACCCACATGTATTCTCCTATTAGTATATTAACTGTATAGTATATCTGAAGTGAATTAATCGTCGAATTTATCTCGAGCATTTTAGGTCTTATAAATTGTGTGTGTGCGTGCGTGTGTGTGTTTTTTTCCCCCATATGTTATGTAACTGATTTTGATTATGTGTAATTTTCTACTTTATTTTATATATTATGTAACCGATCTTGACTATTTGTAATTTTATATTATGTAATTGATCTTGTCTATTGTAATTTTCTACTATATTTTATGTAATTTCTAAGGTATTTTCTTTTGTGTTGTTTTGTAATCTAATTTTGTATTTCATGTATATTATTGTAACCTGGTTGAGTGGAAGAGAAGGCCTCATGGCCTTAACTCTGCCAGGCAAAATAAACCTACTACTACTACTGCTACTGCTACTGCTATTGCTACTGCTACTGCTACTACTACTACTACTACTACTACATATACCCTTAATGGTACAGAATCAACTAAACATCTTACAGTGGAATGCTGGTGGAATAACATCAGCCAAGAAGACTGAACTAGCCAATATACACTCCGTTAATAGTATACACACATTTGTTTAATAGACTTTAATTGCAGTGACTTAAATTACATGCACAAGACCGCGCTTAATCAGTCCGCATAGAAGAATACTGCAACAATAAGTCCATAGAGCCCTAATACTTCTGCGAAGATAAGGATGAGGATCATCCCTATGAAGAGTCTAGGCTGTTGGGCATTCCCGCGCACTCCACTGTCACCAACGATGCCGATAGCAGCCAGTCCACTTAAACCCACAGCCAGTCCGCCCCCGAAGTGAAGGAAACCTCTGCAATTAGAGAAATGAACATCAGTAAAGTTCATTGTTCTTTGAATATGCATGTCAGTAGCGTATAAAATGTTATGTTTTATTTAACGACCCTCGCAACTGCAGAAGTTATATCAGCGTCGCCGGATGTGCCGGAATTTTGTCCCGCAGGAGTTCTTTTACATGCCAGTAAATCTACTGACATGAGCCTGTCACATTTAAGCACACTTAAATGCCATCGACCTGGCCCGGGATCGAACCCGCAACCTTGGGCATAGAAGGCCAGCGCTATACTAACTTGCCAACCAGGTCGACTCAGTAGCGTATAATAAGATAGAGATAGAGATAGTTTATTTTGCAAAAACATGTGGAACATGTATGGCATCGTCATATACAATCTATACTAATAATAAATCTGTAGCCGAAATTTTTCTGGTAACTTTCGATTTTCCAAAAATAATTGGTCCTAACATATTTTATAATTAACCACCCCGAAACCGAAAATAGCTTTTTTGAAATTTTTGTTTCTATGCCTGTCTGTCTGTCTGTCTATTTGTTACCTTTTCACGCGATAATGGCTGAACGGGTTTCGATGAAAATTGGAATATAAATTAAGTTCGTTGTAACTTACATTTTAGGCTATATGGCATTCAAAATACATTATTTAAAAGGGGAGTTATAAGGTGGCCTGAATTAAATAAATCGAAATATCTCGTTTATTATTGATTTTTATGAAAAATGTTACATAACAAAAGTTTCTTTAAAAATAATTTTCGATAAGGTTTATTCCTTGAAACATTTTGATAGGACTGATATTTAATGAGATAAATGAGTTTTAAAATTAAAATAACTGCCATCTAAGGCCGTGTAATGAATTAAAAAACAAATGACTTCGTCTGTAAGGGGCCTTGGACAACAACAATCGAAACTATGAAAGATAGCCAAAGAGAATGTTTCTGTGTTTGTATGAAGTAATATCGGAAGCTAAATTAACCGATTTGTATAATTAATTATTATTTCACCATTGGAAAGTGTAGTTTCTCTAGGTGGACATAATGCTATAATGTTATTACAGTAACTTCTGATATAATATAATATAATATAATATAATATAATATAATATAATATAATATAATATAATATAATATGTAATATTATATAATATAATTTAGGTTATTTGAAGGGTTCACAACCATAGTGGGCCACGCGCCATTTACTGAATACGTAGAAAATAAGGGTTAAAATTAAGTTATTACCATAATTCAATGGAAACCTATAACAAGTAAAATAAAATATACACATTAAATCTAAATGATGTCAATCTTCATTAAACTATGGTTGCATGCAATAAAAATTAAGAAACAGGTTAAAGGAATTGTCATTGCACAAATGAGTGTCTCTGGACCAAAATGATCGCATTTTAATTATTTGGATAGAATTTAAATTAAGTAACATATTAAACGATTTATCCTTCTATCAAACACGAATGTTCCCTGGATCAAACGTCCTATTTTAATTATGTAATTACTTTATATTTATTTCTAACGGGTGCAGCGGAGCGCACGGTTACGGCTAGTTTAAAATACATGATGTCATACAATGGAAACAAATTAAGATACATCATACTCATCGACATCATAATATAGTCCTAATTCGTGTCCTAAACACTCGGAATTAAAGATTCCTTATATCAACAGATAGACTATTATAGTACATTATGCAACGAGCCTATAATAATAGTAATTAAGAAGCGAGTATGGATGTTTATGAAACAAGCGCAAGCGAGTTTCATAATTTTCATACGAGCTTCTTAATTACCATTATAGGCGAGTTTCATACGACTTTTTATGCTCGACCATATTTCTAACTTGAAATTATTCAGATGTATACATTTTATTTGTATCTGACAAGATCGGAAGTGACCTTGTTCTAGGTCGTGAATTGTGAGATGTGCGCAGACGCGAAAGTATTGATTTTTTCCGAGGAACAATAATGTCATTGACCTTGTGTAATCCCGTTAAACTTGGTATAACCTTGATTATTGAATTCGACATGGAAAAACGAGATGACAAATTGAATTTATTTGAATATTATTTACAATTAACGCTAATTATTATAGTAAGAGAACATAACCTTCTGCGACAGTATTGGATTTTCAGCCTCCGTGACTTTTCGCTAATTCTCTTTCGATAGCATATCTGAGAATAATCGATACTTGCGGTTTTATAACGGTACAAAGCTGACTTGTTATTGGCTGAACACCTGTAAGCTGAGTTGTCATTGGCTGAAAACACCTGTACTTTAATGAGTAGGTGTACTTTAATGATATGCATTAAAGGACTGCTACCAGGTGTATAATTACTACATTTCGGCATGGTCGAGCATAAAATAATTTAAAAGCAAAGAATAGAAAACTGTTGTGAGTAATACTGTATTTACATTTATCAATATATAAATTTGTATTATTTCTCATAGAATATTTATGAACAGAAGTACATGCTATGTAATTATTAATGTTATTCCGAATGTAAAGGAGACAGGCCAGTACATACTTAGACGGCAATGAACTGATCTTAAAGCTTTCTTTTGTAATATGAAAAGAGCTTGAGCAGAAGTATGGTGACCGCAAAGAATAATACCATGATTTAAATGACTTTGTATATGGCTATGAAATATTGTAAACAATACCTTGTTAGGTAAATTATTCCTTAACAACCTTAACATATATAGGCCTTTACTTATTTTTTAGCAACATAGTCAACATGAGTTTTCCATCCCATTCCAGGCTCAAGAAAGATGTCCTGAAACCTAACAGGAGTATTACTAACAGTAGTAAGACGATTAATAATAAGATAGATTGATTGTTATACTCGGACTTTTGATATTATGTAATATATATTTTAATGTGGGTGAGGTAAAAACGAAAAGGGTTTCGTAGCCAACTAATAAAAACAGCTCGTAAAGTTTATACTCACATAGAAGAATAACACTAATTGACAAAAGAAAAACACTATGAATTCTAACGACAGAAATTAATAGTGAGATTCAACAAGGGTGTCCCTTTTCACCAATACTTTTATCTTTAGTTAGTCGAATTCATCAGAAAATGGCTCATTGTTGTAAATAAAAACTGTATAATTAATAAAATAAATTTAAATTGCATTTTATTTACCGACGACTTTAACGTAATTATTGCAGATTCAAAAGACGACCTTCAAATGGCTACATACAAGGTGTGGCAAATAACAGAGGATTTTTAGCCTTAACATATTCATTCATTCATTCATTCATAGTGTTCTGCCCAAAGGCCGATCTTTCATTGCAAACCCAGCATTCTCCAGTCTTTCCTATTTTTTGATTTCCTCTTTGTCTCTTCATATGACCCATAACATAACTTATATGTGTAAATAAAACCTAAATTATACTTGTTATTGCTTTCAAGTCCTACAAGATCCAAAGGGGTCAGCATGCTGGGCTCTTACGCAGAGGGCCCGGGTTCGATTCCCGGTCGGGTTGAATTTCCTGGTTGAGGTTTTTCAGGGTTTTCCCTCAACCGTAAGGCAAATTCCAGGAAATTCGGGCCACAACATCCCTGAATATCACCGGCCCCATTCATCACCGAAATCATATTCATAACAAATCAGTAATACATATACAATCGCCATCTAGTTCACAACAATAGAACCAGTCTCAACAATAGTACACAGGCCTTCGGATTTCACCTAAAAGATTAACTCGCGATATGACCAAAGATGTTAAAGCGGGTATAAATAACAGCGAGTGAAAAAAAAAAAAAGATCCAAAATAGCTGTAGATAATAAAATCATTGAATAAGTTAATTTCACTACCTTTGATGCAATATATCTCACCTAAAATATATTATGGAAAATAGGCTTATGAAATATCAATGAATGTGTGAAACAGTGACGAGGAATTTAAATAAAGGGACAAGAAAACAAAATCAGATGAAGTTTTAAAATGATGATCATCTCTGTATTTATGTATGTTTCAAAGACGTGATCTTAACACAAAGGAAAGGGGAATTTAAATACAGAAATAAAAGATCGCAGAAGAAACTGAAAATAACACATTAATCCTATGATAGAAAATGGAATTCTATACATGAGCCGTTCAGAGCAGAAGTGATGTAAGTCAAAAATGGATAATGAGGGTAAAAGTAAACATTCTGTAAAATACAGCGCAAGGTATCAATAATATTCAATTTCTTTAAACTATTAGTAGCCAGTGGATAGCAATAAGGCCATATTAATTGCTACTTTGCGCTGTACTTTACAGGATTTTTACTGTAAACCTCATTACCCAATTTTGACTTACACCACTTTTGCTCTGAGCGGCTCACAAACTGTTAAACTATGATGGTGGGATCAGTGCTAGACAGTAGGGACGGAACGGACCAAGTGACCCATATAACGATGATAGTGAACGGAATTACATTTTTTTATCGGAAGATAAGTTATAATTCTTCCGACTTCAAAATTTTGCTGGTACAGAATCTCATTTACCACTTATGTAAGAAGCAAAATTAAAATAACGTCATATGCAGACCCATTGATTTTCACTAGAAATATTTCATGTCCACCGTCCCTGGTTCCTGAGAATATAGATTATGAACATTTTTCAAATAAAAAATTCGAGACGAAACCGGGATTCGATCCCGGTCATCTTGTTTGAAAGGCCAAAAGTGTGACCACTCTTAAGTTTCATGCCTAGTATAAGGTGTATGTGGTACTGTTCCCTTCTATCATAGACTTCTGGAATGCAGGCAGATTCCCCATCCCATTGTAACCTGCCCGAATTCATGCGGTATTAATGGTACCTGCATGCGTCAGTTTCGACAGGAAGTTTTCACTAAGTGCACGCATTTTAACGCAGCATGGCCACTAAAAGAAGTGAGTGACGCTTTAGAAGCCATTAGAATTACGAATATTTCTATGAAGCTAGAGGAGGGAGTATGAAGCTAGGAGAGGGAGCAGTGAAATTGCAACTGAAATAATGAACATAGAATTTAATTTAGAAAGTGTATATTGGGCAAGTAGGAGACAACAGAGTAAAATGACTGATTACTTCACTCCTCAGTAAATAAGTTCGGTGAGTAATGAACAAACTGTTTTAATACAGAATACTGTATTTATAATTGTACATGTATTTTATTGTGTTCATGGTATGCTTAAAAGTGAATACATAAATCTAAAATAAGCCTAATTATGTTTATTATTTTTCATTTTCCACCTCACTAGACTGATAATATGAATCTCGGTTACTACGACACTCGTTTATAACAACATAATTTTCAAGGTCCCTTGGATGTCGTTATAACCAAGTTCTACTGTATTTCAGATTTCATATTCGACTCTGTCCAAGCTGAATTTCCCATTGAAAAAAAAAACACAAGATGTTTTTATTTCTTTGCCTATTTGGTATCTGTTGAACTACATTGAGTTCTTCATTGACTTACTGCACCTATTTTGAAAGTGGGGCAACACGCAGGGTCACCGAGGACAGGAACCACACTTATCACAGTGGCACATTGTTAGTTATCTCTGGTTGGATGTCGTGACTTACTTGTACACGGTGTACCCGCTGATGTTCTTCTTGATGTCATTGGCGATGAGAGCCCGTAGATAGCCAGGATGCCCGCCATGATGATGGGGACGAGGGATTTCATGATGAGGTCGGGTCGCATTACAGAGATGGCTGCGACAGCTGTGCCGGCTTCGCGGTTCCAAACGCTGCTCCCAGAGCTAGAAAACATCGTACATTTGACAGATTCGTTGGCGTATTTCTTCGTTTCTATATCTAGTATTTTTCGTAGCCTATCCCTAGCTGGTTTAGCAATATATCCGTATTTTAATATAATACAGAGTGTAAGAGAACGTACTACATTTCTTCTCAGATACAATTTTTGTAATTACGTTGAACAAAAAAGTAGACCCACAATCTTTTGCGGCTTTCGAAATTTAAAAAAAATACATTTTGTGTTACAATTTTGATTGTGAATTTCATGACATTGTTTCTATTAGTCCTCCTTGAGGGGACGGACACGGGTACGGGCTTGGGACTTCCCTCGCACGTAGGCCGCTTGAGTGGGCCCATTGTACTACCCTAAATAGAATGATGTGCATGCCCCCGCTGCAAATTCCACTGCGTGCCGTCACCGAACTAGTAGTAGTAGTAGTAGTAGTAGTAGTAGTAGTAGTAGTAGTAGTAGTAGCAGCAGCAGCAGCAGCAGTAGTTTCCCTGGCAGAGTTAAGGCCATCAGGCCTTCTCTTCCACTCAACCAGGATCAAATCACATACACGAAAATACATACCGGTATACAAATATTAATTTAAAAATAATAATAAACCTAATTAAGTAAAATAGAGAGATTGAATACATATGCACAATCAGTATTAACTTTAAAATAACAATAATATATATATATATATATATATATATATATATATATATATATATATACAGTATAATAAAAAAGAGACTGAATATATAATCACAAAAAGGAAAATACATTCTAGTATACAAGTATTAACTTAAAAAAAAAGAATTAATACATATGAATATAATCTCACAACTACAGGAATAGTAGAATTATTAGTATGATCAGCACAGCACGTGGTACATTGAGACAATGACAATTACCTAGATATAAGTGTTAATGGAAAAATAAAGTAATGACTGTGTAAAATAATAATAATAATAATAATAATAATAATAACAATAATAATACTTACTTACTTACTGGCTTTTAAGGAACACGGAGGTTCATTGCCGCCCTCACATAAGCCCGCCATTGGTCCCTATCCTGAGCAAGATTAATCCAGTCTCTACCATAATATCCTACCTCCCTCAAATCCATTTTAATATTATCTTCCCATCTACGTCTCGGCCTCCCCAAAGGTCTTTTGCCCTCCGGCCTTCCAACTAACAATAAAAAAATAATAATAATAATAATAAATAAAATTATACCTAAAAAACTAGTTCTGTGCACTTAAAATATTTCTAAACAACCTAATTTTAAACAACTGAGGACTAAGACTACGTCTGATTTCCAGCGCCAGCGAATTCCATGAGCATTCGATACAGAATCCCTTTATCTTTCCGCATAGACATCACCGCGGTTCCTTAACCTCTGGTCCCACGAGCTACCATGGGCCCCAGCGGAATACATAGCACCACCACCACCAGCAACTAATGACCACATACCACAGGGTCCAAGTTCGGTGACATCCCGCAAGCTACTCTACATCGGAGTAAGCCCGAAATATGGGAAAGAAACGATGATAACAAAAGAGGAGAAGTGTAATTATCATGATGAAATGAGTTCGAGGTTTAACGCCGAAAGTTACTCTGCAAGTCAGTTGGTTCCATAATTGACCTTTCTAGAACATGTGAAAAAGACATCAATTGAGCGACTCAAGCAACTGAACCTATTAGATCTATGAATGGAGTCGCCTGCCGCATAGATTTATAAAAACAAGTACAAAAATATTACTCTACAAATAATAGTATAGTACATTATGCAACGAGCCTATAATGGTAGTAATTAAGACGCGAGGATGTTTATGAAACGAGCGCAAGCGAATTTCATAATTTTCATACGAGCGTCTTAATTACCATTATAGGCAAGTTCCATACGACATTTTATGCTCGACCATATTTCTAACTTGAAATTATTCATAAGTATTCATGTTATTATGTGAGTGCAATAGCCTACATCATACATTGTGAGATGTGCGCAGACGCGAAAGTATTATAGGCAAGTTTCATACGACTTTTTATGCTCGACCATATTTCTAACTTGAAATTATTCATAAGGATTCATGTTATTGTTATGTGAGTGAGTGCAATAGCCTACATCATAAATTGTGAGATGTGCACAGACGCGAAAGTATTGATTTTTTCCGGGAAACGAATGCCGACGACCTTGATATAATCTAAAGAGTAAGATAAACATTAGTCTTGATATAACCTTGAAATTGAATTCGACATTGAAAAACGAGATGACAAATTGAATTTATTTGAATATTATTTACAATTAACGCTAATTATTATAGTAACAGAACATGACCTTCTGCGACAGTATTGGATTTCCAGCCTCCGTGACGTTTCGATACTTGTCTTTCGATTGCATATCCGAGAATAACCGAAAACCTGAACTTTAATGAATAGGTGTACTTTAATGACATGCATTAAAGGACTGCTACCAGGTGTATGATTACTACATTTCGGCACGGTCGAGCATAAAAAATATAAGTTATCTGCTTACATATGGCACAGAAAGTTGGATATTAAAAAGCGGGTCCGAGTACAAATCCTGTTTGGGACAAGTTACCTAGTTTTGTTAAAACTGAGAAATTGCTTAAAAATGAAAGTGGTTGAAATGGGTAGTCTTCGTAGAATCATGCGAGTAGGTTTGTCAAGAATGCAGCATATTAGAAATAAGGAATTCAGAGAAGGGATGGATTTAAGAGAAAGGACCATAGATCTGTTGGAAAAGAGAAGTCTACAATGGTGTGGGCACGTACAGAGAATGGTGGATGGAAGATTGCCAAAGCAAGTTATAAATTGGTCACCAGCAGGCAGTAGAAGAGGAAGAGCCAGTATAATATGGCATAGAGGAAGTGCTAAAGCCTAGAGAGAATAGATTTAGAAGAGGGAAAATGACAAGACCGAAATTTGAAGGAAACGAATAAAAAGCAACCGCTGAAAAGGGGAACGCTTGTAAAAGAAGAAAAAGAAGATACCCAGATGACCAAGAACATCATGGCCAAAGAATCTCAAACATTGATTTGGACAGTCCCCTGTGCAACTGTGAATCAATTTATGATCGCTAAAGCCAACTTATATGACAGCGATAGTTAAACATTCACAGCATTAGAATAATTAGTAAAATCAATTATAGCCACTGCCCTCAAACATGCCGATTACAACACCTTTGAAGAAGTGCATGGTCTCTCCGTCACTGGCAGTACACGGCGCATAGATATAATAGCTTTCAAGGAATCTACAAGATCTGGATACATAATTGATCCCACTGTGCGTTTCGAAACGGATGAGAAACAGCCAGCAGAAGTGGATAATGAAAAAAAGAATATCTGCAATCCTACCATTCCCCATTACCTCAAAAAATACCAGCTAAAAGAGCTTGAAGTAATCGGAGCAAGAAGGTACCGCTACTCTCTTCATGAAAGATGTGTTTAAGAGGCTTGGAATACCTACATCTATTATTCCGATTGTAACCTTAGCTGCATTGAAAGGGTCAATTGCTCTCCTGAAGAATCACCTATATTCGAAATCAGACTAAGTTCAGTAGCATTCTTTACTTTTTTGTAACACTTACCTTTCTAAAAATAGGTATATTTTCACTAATCAAAAAAAAATATTTGCAGGAAATTATTTGTAGGAATTTCATTGTTAAAACAAAATCAATGGTTTTTTTATGAACTTGTTAAAATCTCTATGGTTAAGTACTCTTTGTCCCTTGTGGTAGCTCACGAATGGTGAGAAGATATATAAATTAGAAATTAGAATAATAATAATAATAATAATAATAATAATAATAATAATATAATATTAATAATAATGCTCCTGATATAGGACTACAGGTAAGATTTGTTGGCCATTTCTCGACTACATTGAATTTCAGCTCTGAATCATTGCATTTGAAAACGTCGTTAATTTAAGTACATAAATACTACTACTGCTAAAATACATTAAAGTTGATATGTTACAGTTGTATGAACACTAATAAATACATTAAGATTGTTAAAGATATTAGTTATAGTCAGATATGTTTCGGAGATGCTTCTCCATCTTCAGTGACTATTTACCACGACGGGTGGTTCAATTGATCGAACCGTGTTGTTGCTTGGCTTAAAGGAGACTAACCAGCTGAACCACCCGTCGTGGTAAATAGTCACTGAAGATGGAGAAGCATCTCCGAAACATGTCTGACTATAACTAATATCTTTAACAATCTTATTGTATTTATTAGTGTTCATACAACCGTAACATATCACCTTTAATGTATTTTATCAAATCTATGAACACTGTATTATTGACCTAACATGTGTGTTTTAGCTTTAAATACTACTACTGCTATTATTACTACAATTTCCGGGGATTTTCTGTTTTCGTCTCTTGCACTAAAAAGTGCAACTTACTTTATTGGTGAAATATGAATGCAAATTATTGAGTACAAAATCTTAAATTATAAATTAAAATCGTATATTTATAAATGTAAAATGATAACTTACAATTTGAATACTTAAAACTAAAAACTATGGCAAAAAACTGCGCCCATAACTCCAAAAAATAATGCATAAACTGGATTAGAATTCACCGGAGCGTTGTCTTTTATCTGAAACATGGTACCATCTGTCTTGCAGGCGAGGTAAATAAAACGGAAAATAAGCCTGTCTTCTACTCACAACATCTGAATATGCACAGCCAGTTAATTGTGTGGTACTGCAGTTTAGATAAAACAAATTGGTGAATTACTGTAACTTGTTCTGAACTTTATTGACATATTATACATGACTTTATATGTAGAGATAACGTAACTACATTCCATCGTAAATGATCGAGCATATTATGCAATTATCTACATTATTGAGTTGCTGTCATGCGTACCAACTTATGAAATGCAGTTGTAACATTTTCGAAGTGTTACCACAGTTTAGTATATACAGTCACGAAGCTTGAGTTGTGAGGGTGCTAGGAACAATAGACTGTGCCGGTACTATTTCGCATTTTCTGTAATGAGGCGATATTAGCGATCCTAGTGGTTAGCAACAATCTATGGATGCATATTTACTAGGTATTGAGCTTCGTGACTGTACATACTAGACTGTGGTGTTACTCTTATATTGTTGACTGTTTTCTTTTGTCGAGAGGTTTTATTTGCATTTTATATTATTCTTGCTCAAACTTGAAAACATTAAATATTAACGAAGTGGCCTAGATATAATTTTTTATTCTTAAACATTGTTTTGCCTTGAAGATTCATGTTACTTTTCTGAGTTCATTCATTTAGTGTTCTGTCCAAGGATAGGTCTTTCGCTGCAAACCCAGTTTTCTGCAATCTTTCCTATTTTTTGCCTTCCTCTTTGTTTTCTCGTATGATCCATATATCTTAATGTCGTCTATGATCCGATATCTTCTTTTACCCCGAACTCTTCTCCCGTTCACCATTTCTTCTCAGCCAGTGACCCAACCAATATTCCTTATTCTCTTACTGATCAGTTTCAGCGTCATTCTTTCTTCACCCACTTAAAATTAAAATATTATATATTCAATTCAGTGGTTTCGGAAACGTTTTTGTTAATGAAATATAAGTAGGCCTTACTTACTTACTCACTTACTTAATGGCTTTTAAAGAACCCGGAAGTTCATTGCCGCCCTCACATAAGCCCGCCATTGATCCCTATCCTGAGCAAGATTAATCCAGTCTCTACCATCATATCCCACCTCCCTCACATCCATTTTAATATTATCTTCCCATCTACGTCTCGGCCTCCCCAAAGATCTTTTTCCCGCCGGCCTCCCAACTAACACTCTATATACATTTCTGGATTCGCCCATACGTGCTACATGCCCTGCCCATCTCAAACGTCTGGATTTAATGCTCCTAATTATGTCAGGTAAAGAATACAATGAGTGCATCTCTGCGTTGTGTAACTTTCTCAATTCTCCTGTAATTTCATCCCTCTTAGCCCCAAATATTTTCCTAAGAACCTCATTCTCAAACACACTTAATCTCTGTTCCTCTCTCAAAGTGAGAGTCCAAGCTTCACAACTATATAGAACAACCGGTAAAATAACTGTTTTATAAATTCTAACTCAGATTTTTTGACAGCAGACTAGATGACAAAAGCTTCTCAACCGAATAATAACAGGCATTTCTCATATTTATTCTGCGTTTAATTTCCTCCTGAGTGTAATTTATATTTGTTACTGTTGCTCTAAGATATTTGAATTTTTCCACCTCTTCGAAGGATAAATCTCCAATTTTTATATTTCCATTTCGTACAATATTCTGGTCACGAGACATAATCATATACTTAGTTTTTTCGGGATTTACTTCCAACTCTATCGCTTTACTTGCTTCAAGTAGAATTATCGTGTTTTCCCTAATGGTTTGTGGATTTTCTCCTAACATATTCACATCATCCGCATAGACAAGAAGCTGATGTAACCCGTTCAATTCCAAACCCTCAGTGTTATTCTGAAATTTCCTAATGGCATATTCTAGAGCAAAGTTAAAAAGTAGAGCTGACAATACATCTCCCTGCTTTAGCCCGCAGTGAATTGGAAAAGCATCAGATAGAAACTGGCCTATACGGACTCTGCTGTAAGTTTCACTAAGACACATTTTAATTAATTGAACTAGTTTCTTAGGAATACCAAATCCAATAAGAATATCATATAAAATTTCTCTCTTAACCGAGTCATACGCCTTTTTGAAATCTATGAATAACTGATGTACTGTACCCTTATACTCCCATTTTTTCTCCAATATCTGTCGAATACAAAAAATCTGATCAATAGTCGATCTATTACGCCTAAAACCACACTGATGATCCCCAATAATTTCATCTACATATGGAGTTAATCTTCTCAAAAGGATATTCGACAAAATTTTATACGATGTCAACAAAAGTGATAATCCTCGAAAGTTACTACAGTTAGTCTTGTCCCCCTATAAGTAGGCCTATTGGTGTTAATTCTTAACGAGATGTTTCTCTTAAAGTAAGTTTTTCATTCAGTCCGACACGACATTCATTTTCTGTGAATGTAGTTTTTAGAAATGTAGGCATAATGATATGGTCTGTAATTTCTGCTTTTTGAAGAAAGTAATGAAGTAATTTCTAAAATTAGATCTAAAATATTTTTTTCTGAATTTCCTATCTCCCTGTAGTGATTTTAAGACTTGGAGGAATTTTGAGCCAAATAAGCAAATGAAAGGCTCGTGTGAGTTCAATTCTGTATACTGCCTGTCTTAGGAGTTAAGTGTTCGATGGCAAGGTTAGAAAGCAGGTTTTTTGGCGGAATATTCCAGGTAATCTATTACTGAAATGCTGTTTAAGATAATTATGTGTATTACATAATCTGTAACAAATGTAAATGATACTCGGGAGGAAATTAAACACACAATAAATATGGGAAATGCCTGTTATTATTCGGTTGAGAAACTTTTATCATCCAGTCTGCTGTCAAAAAATCTGAAAGTCAGAATTTATGAAACAGTTATATTATCGGCTGTTCTGTATAGTTGTGAAACTTGGACTCTCACTCTGAGAGAGGAACATAGGTTAAGGGTGTTTGAGAATAAGGTGCTTAGGAAAATATTTGGGCCTATGCGACATGAAGTTACAGGAGAATGGAGAAAGTTACACAACGCAGAGCTGCACGCATTGTATTCTTCACCTGACATAATTAGGAACATTAAATCCAGACGTTTGAGATGGGCAGAGCATGTAGCACGTATGGGCGAATCCAGAAATGCATATAGAGTGTTAGTTGGGAGACCGGATAGAAAAAGGCCTTTAGGGAGACCGAGACGTAGATGGGAAGATAATATTAAAATGGATTTGAGGGAGGTGGGATATGATGATAGAGACTGGATTAATCTTGCACTGGATAGGGACCGATAGCGGGCTTATGTGAGGGCGGCAATGAACCTTCGGGTTCCTTAAAAGCCATTTGTAAGTATTATTATTATTATTATTATTATTATTATTATTATTATTATTATTATTATAATACTCTGTCTACATAGGCCTAAATTATTTCCATCGGAAACAGGGTTTGCAAAATCGATTATCGAAAAATCGTATCTTTTTTTTTTTTTTTCCTTGTGCTGTCTCTATTTAACTTGAAAACTAGTGTACAGTATATAGGCTATGCGTTACCTTTTTTTGAAGATTGTTATTAATTAATTTTCTTCAATATAACCTATTTATATTTCAATTTGTATAATTTTTTTTTTTTTTGTAAAAGGCAAGAGTCCAAGAGTGTTAGTTGGAAGGCCGGAGGAAAAAAGACCTTTAGGGAGGCCGAGACGTAGATGGGAAGATAATATTAAAATGATTTTGAGGGAGGTGGGATATGATGATAGAGAATGGATTAATCTTGCTCAGGATAGGGACCAATGGCGGGCTTATGTGAGGGCGGCAATGAACCTCCGGGTTCCTTAAAAGCCAGTAAGTAAATAAGTATGGGTCCAAGAGACCTGGTACTTTTAACTAAATGTCTTAAATCTAAAAACAAAAAAAAAAAAATCAAGATTGTGTTGTTTTGGCGCATTGTCTACACTCTAACGAGAACTTTGAACCAAAATCTAGACATTCACAAATATCGAGTTTACCTATTTATGTGGTACGTAACTGAAGACAACGCAAGATAAACACAAAACAAACACAATTTCAATGTAAAAGGTGCAACATTCAAATCTTCACTTCCAGGAAGTCAATCCTGTGTCGTCTGAACTTGTAGTAGCCAGAAAAAGTACCACATCAGCCACACCTAAAAAGTGGAAATATTGAAAGCGTTTAGCTTAATTAATTAATCTTTATTTCGTGTAAAAGTTACATCCCAACATTGGCGTACAGTACGACACCCATTATGAGCCCATAGAGACCCAGGACCTCCGCGAAGATGAGGATGAGGAGCATCGCCACGTACAGCGAGTTCTCCAAATGATTGCCGCGGATGCCTGTGTCGCCCACGATACCGATCGCAATGCCGGAGAAGAGGCCGCAGAAACCCACACTGGAGCCCGCAGCCAGGTGCACGAAACCACTGCGAAATGCACACGATGGAGATATGGGTTATTCCAGTGGGAACTTGCAAACAGTAGCAAGGTTCTTGTCGCTAAAAGTAAACCCGTAGTAAATGTCTTCAATTGCGTGATTATTGTACTCGCCAAACTTAGACGACCTCAGCTCAGAGGAAAGAAGTCAAGGAAGTCACATCAACATGCTCTCTATGTTCATGTTATGCAGTTGGCCGCGTCCGATAACTGAATTGCTTTATAACAGCGTTGCCAAACATAGACGGCCTCAGCCCGAGTAGAGAGGTCAGCTTATCTTGCCGCAAGAGATAACTATAGGTCTCGCAAGCACGGAATACCGACGGAAGGAATGCAAATCAAACACTGCGATAAGGAAGAGCGGGGGACAGGAAAGGCCACGAGATAACTTGAATGATATTCAAGAGTACAGTCGGAAGAGAAATGACATCGATAAAATCAGTTTTGCGTTGTGATAGTTACATTACGACTTTAGTTTGTTCCATTGCATGTGAATACGTGTCTTGTATCGCACGGTATTATTATTTTATTCGTAAACATATGTTGCGCGTTTAATTAGCTTCGAATTTTTCTCTTGCTACGTTCTGTATTTCCACAGCGATGTCCTCATTTGTTCATCTTCTTAGAAAAGACTACTTCCATCGGCTCGCACCTCTCCCCCTCGGTGTGCCTACATACACACGTCAAAACAGACAGCAACGCCACCATTGCTTTTCGGTACTCGTTTCTTGCGCGAGCTATACTAACTTCTCTGTTAAAAAAAACATCGTACTTGCCTCAGCCCAGCGGCTGGGCTAATTCAGAGTCATAATGTGACAACGCTGCATAACTAACAGGCATGCAACGTATGATGTATTATGTTTTGGGTAAGGCACGAGTTAGCAGAGTGGTGTGAGTGTGGTCGTCTAAGCTTGGCGAGAATAGTAGCTTCTATACCATACATGGGCACAATTTTCGGTTACGTGAGGCACTCGATTTGAAATAGTTTGTTTACTAGGAGAGGAGACTGCAGAGTTGGATGGAAAATATAAACTGCTGTGACCTGCGTCACCTTATCGTAATCGCTAAGGCGGTCAGTGGCGAATTATTAGGAAAGCGCTTGGTTAACGTGAGATACTCGAAAACTTTTATTCAATCTGGAAAATTAATTCGGCAGCTTTAATCATAAACCTCTTTACTATTTCTCCATCATTGAATTGATTTAAATCACAGGCGAGAAATTGCGTAACTAGCCAATAATATTCCATCCTGTTGTCTACGTTTATTTTCTTGAATATTCTGGCGTTTATCAAGATTGCTTAGTAGATTTTCACGTTCGCGACCAAAAATAATTTCAGAAAATCATATTTCGTTTTCTACGCACATTTGATATTTTTCTTTTCATAAATTTCTTTTGGAAATAATACGTAGAAACGACAGTTAATTCCTCGTATCTTTTAATGCAGCGTGTTTAAGGTATAATGTCGTATTTAGTATACTATGCAAATGTTAATATCATACATTTTCTTCGGAATAGTACGAAAAATAACATTTAATTTGTCTTACCTTCTAATTCAGCATGTTCTTTATGACATAAGGACTAATGTCGTTGTATATTAAATTTATTAATGCCTAATAGGATTTTCGAGCATAACCTTCTAAACAGCAAAATAACTCTTCCTCCCATTTCTCATGAAATAATCGTTTTCTAACGCATACACACTGCTTTGATAATGCCATCATGCCACCACTGATATTGCTTATGAAACTGATATAGAATCTGCCCACGCCTAGGAGCTATGTGAGGGAGGAAAGGGGTCTGTGAGGATGATGTCACTCAGAGCGATAATCTATGTGAAGGTCAGTGAGGCAGAAATTCTCAATTGAGGCACGATGCCCAAGTATGTTCTATACTAATGGCTAACGAAATCGATGTCTGAACAGTTAAGTTTTGTTATTACGCAGGCGCGGTATGCGTCTCTTTCCTTATTTTCCATTACTTTCTCAATCTAACAGTCCACATCGCCACAGTTTTATGTGGCATGTATGTATGAATGTAGAAATGAAATGATCATTTTGGTCACTAAACTGAAGTAGGCTAAGTTCATATCGTATAAGTTTGCTACGGAACTTAGGCTCTTAGATCTGTTCTTTCTTTTTTACAATGATTTATGAAATTTTAAAATGTTGATGAATGTCCCTCAGCCGCTTTTTCGAGCGTGCAACATTTACGCGAAATTTATAACGATCTACAACAGTGATCGGCAAAGATTACGTTATATAAAATGCAGCCCGCAATACACGGATACCAAAACTGCTTTAACATTGAATGAACAAGAGGAGGGACATCATGCCTTACCCCTCTGTGCTGTTTGTGTATTAAGGGGTTGATACGTGAATCACGAAATGCCAATCACTGATTTACCAACATGCATGTTCAGCGCTGGCACTTATGTACAACAATGACGTAGAATATCTTTTAAGCGTGCGCCTGTATGCGATTCTGAAATTGTACGTCACATTTGCACCTGATTTAAACGGTAGAAATGTCCGCACTGGAAATGCCTGACCTACAAGAAGCCTGCAATGTCTTGGTTAAGATCCAGATTTCTGGGTAGTATGTTGTTATGGAAATTTCCATAGTTTTGTGAAACTTGATGCATATGTTACGTTAAAGGAAATTAATATTGTGGAATACGAAGAGGACTGCAGAAAGATTTGTAATGCTCTAATCCAAATGATATACACATAAGCTTAGCATTGTTTAGAAAGATCTCAACTTCTTTGGCTTAATAGAGCGTTTATAAATGAAAATGCATTCTTACTGGTAATCCGTGTAATTATTTCCACGTTTCTTCATGTTGTTAATAATTATTACGGCAATGACAACTCCATAGACTGCAATTATTCCAGCCATAATGACGGGAAGTATCGACTTCATGATGAGATCGGGTTTTGTCGGCGAAATGGCTGAAATTGCTACTGCAGATTTAGCAGTTCCATAAGCTGCACCAAATCCTAGAAGAGTCATAAATATATATTATTTATATGATACAGTTTATAACAATTATTTACATAAAGACTAAAAACATAAACTCTATTCACATTATAATGAGAAAATTTAACATGATTTCAGGTTAAAAGTCTTAAAGATGATTAGTAATTTGTACCATAGAACAGAGTAAACTTGACCACTTCTCACATATATTAAAATTTACACGTTCAGAATGATCATAAAAATGAGATGAATACAGTGCTTAGATGCATGAATATGCAGGTGCAGATTTTAACAGCTTATTCCTTAGAGAAAGTACAGTAAATTGTAATACTATTTTAGTCCCAATTGAATACTTTCTCAGAAAAAAAAAAAACTTTCCCCTAAATTTTAACACCATTTTACTCGATAAGTATTATCTTACGATTCTGATTTTTACTTATCATTAGGAAAACTGATAAGGAATAATTGATCCCTTTGCAATTGTTCAGTAAAATGGGCGGTTTTCTTGCAAATTAAGTAAAATAATTAATACATGTCGTTCCTCTGATTGAGGTTCTGGCTGATATGTACAGATATGGAAATAAAATTTGGAGCTCCCTTATTGTATGTTTCGCTTACAACAAATTGCGCATGTGCAGTAATCAAGTTTATTCACTATCATCGTGTGCAATTCGGAGACTCCTTTGAACGCGCACTTAACAGATTTACGACTTCCTACACTAATCCCTTTGACCATCCCATTCACGTGGATATGAAGAGAGTCTGTGAATTTTTTTAAACGAGGGTTGTGATTGGTTAATAACAGGCGAAGACAAGTAAGGAAGATTTAATGACAACCAATTAGTAGGGGGCAATAGAAGGTATGTTGGCAAAGTCCTTGGTGTGAAACTGCATTCCATGATATAAAATGAATTATACTTGTGGACAGTCGTGTGAAATTGTTGCCTACATACAGGTAGACTCCTATCAAGACTCGCTCCAAATTTAATTCCGTATCTGTACGTCTATTTTCAGGCAGTACGTCTCACTTGACGATATGTGTCAGAGGAAGAACAATTGTTTGTATATATCTGAAGTCTGATTAGTGTATATGTAGGTACTCGGCGATGTATGCAATGGATAGTAAAAGTAACTGACCACCCTACCCCATTATCTTCTGGCCTAGTTGCCTCATAAGTTTTGCCTTCTTGGTGTCACTTGTGGGGTTCAGACCTGTCTTCGGACAGTTGACCAAACAAATAATACAAATCGTTATTTCCTGCCAATAAGTCTGACAACCCTACAGGAGTGACTGAGGGAGGGAACTCTGCTAATCAGACCGAGTGCGTGTGTGCTTTCATATTCAGTTCCTATCGGCTGTACTGTCCATTCACTGATGTTTAAGCTAGGGGGTGGGGAGCACTCTTCCCAGCAGGTAGAGTTTTAGCTAGTGAAAAGGGGTAGTGTTACTTAGTCTGAAGCAAGTCAAGGCTCTATCCTATACAACTATACAGCCTATTCTGATACAGCTATTTTATCCGAACCTTAGTTATAAATAGAGTCCTGCGTTTGGTTACCTAAAACCTCCGAGCAACGCTCATCAGTGTAGGTATGTACGGAGCATAGCGCAGCGTACACACTTCAGGTCTGCTGCTGTTCAGTGAACCACGTCAAAACAAAACAAAGCTAGACGGTTGGAAATGAGTATTCCAATAGCACTGCATTAGGAAAGAAGAAAACGTATTTTATCAGAAAGGAGAAATTTTTCTTTTGAAACACTTAAAATGTC
The DNA here is from genome assembly GCF_040183065.1 of Periplaneta americana. Lineage (NCBI taxonomy): Eukaryota > Metazoa > Arthropoda > Insecta > Blattodea > Blattidae > Periplaneta > Periplaneta americana. Next base: position 149,280,606 of record NC_091124.1, on the reverse strand, counting down.
TACAGTCACAGACTCGTAAAGCAAGTATTTCTGTATAAATTTATAAATGTAGCCTATACTTACATAGGCTGTGTCCAGTTCACATGTAAAACAAGTAGGGCTATTCATAATTATTAAGTTCTGTAATCTGCATTAGAGACGGTAATACATGGAGACAAAAACAACCTACAAACTTTTCTAAATGAATAAAAGTTGAAATATCAGAGCCGAAATATATTACACATATTTCAATATTAACTCATTTCTAATTGTGAATATTCAGATTTCAATTTGTTCAATAAATTATCATATTAGTAACTTCTAAACACATTTCACTTTATAAAATATATCCATTTATTTTAAAAAGTACAATAATCTACAAATAAAGAATAAAGATATATTCAAGGGATAAATTAGTGCAAAATAAAGATCCTTTCCCTAGCTGTGTGAACCAGGCGCTGCCCGAAGTGGACTTTGACAAATTCACGCTACAGGAGAGCGGTCATTTTTTGTGTCTAAGGCTACATGTAGATTAGTGACTGTGTTTAAGTGTACTAGTATTCTATTAGACTGTGATTGTATATATATATATATATATATATATATATATATATACATATATATATATATCATTATTGTATATCTACTATCGAAATTTGTCTTGACATGTTGTTTGTAGTGTGCGAGAGAATGTGAATGTGAATGTATTATGTAAATGATAACAGTATTCACATGAACATAGTTCACGTGGATTAATATTTGAGGAGAAAAATTCGCTCCGGCGCCGAGGAACGAACCCGGGTCCTTGGTTCTACGTACCAAGTGCTCTGACCACTGAGCTACGCCGAATTCAATCCACAGCACCGGATCGATCTCTCCTCCTTTAGTGTTTCCCTTTGTGGCCTGACTCCAAGTTAGGCATATACGTTGATATTTTATGTCCAACTCAACTGCCATTATACAAGGTGCGCACTCAACTGAGTGACTGTTTGGCCGGGATTCCCCAGTTAAGTGCACAGTAATCTGTACAGAAATATGCACTGCTAGCTATGAGAATATTAAAGATTTCATTAATTTGTCCTACAGAATAATATCTGTAATATTGACAATTAATATTAATATATCAAATATTAACTGTAAATATTACAGATATTATTCTGCAGGACAAATTAATAAAATCTTTAATAGTCTCTCGTGGATTAGCTCACCATGTGAGATTCTAAAACGATGTTTCCCTTCTCAGAAGGCCTTAACCCTAAATGGGACTAGGAGGGCTAATTAATTAATTACTTGTAGATACTGGATAAATTGCACTGTGCAAAAATCATTCAAACACGGAAACTGCCCAGTCGCTGCTAAGTGGTTATGACGCGATAGACTTCCGTTTCGGAGGAAGAACAGCAACCGCAAAGATCGCGATTGCTCCAGACTACGTGATAAAACGGGAGTAAACCTTCATTTTCGTGGAAAAGGAAGTGATAGACAAATACGACAGTGAGTACCCTGTGAGTATTTAAGATTCTTTCCTCGTTTATATATTCCCTGGTTAGAGCTGAGATCGTACGGCCACTGGCATTAAAAGGTATGAACTTTCTCGCACGACATTATTTCGGAACATTTGTCAAGGAGTTTCCTCCTTTTTTCTCCTCATCAGGGATAGGCCCAGTGGCCTGTGCCATTCTCATGCGAAAATGTTCGTCATCTTGTTTCCGGTTTGCCTACGCTTCTGTATTCTCCCGGCCTACAGCTTAGTAATATTTTGGATAGGCATTCTCCATTCTTTCTTAATGTATGTTGATACAGTTAATTTCTTGCAAATCAAGATTTTCAGGTATAACTCCCTGTAAAGTTGATTTGAATAATTTCGAGGGAAAAATTGTTCCGGAGCCGGGTATCGAACCCGGGACCTTTGGTTTAACGTACCAAAGCTCTACCACTGAGCTACTCGGGAACTCTAATTCAGTTAATTTCTTGTTTCGCAATTTTTGTGTTTGAAGTGTATATTTGCTTCCTTGCAAATATCTAAGCTTCTTTTATGATACAAGAGTGTAAATCCAGCTATCAACCTCAAGAACCTCATTTCAGCGGATTCTATTTTCCTTTTATCAGGTTTATTCAAAGCTCAATTCTCGCACCCATAAGTGACCATTGATGTCCACCGCTGTGGAGTAACGGTTAGCGCGGCTGACTGTGAAAGATCGGGCCAGGGTTCAAATCCTGGTTGGGGTTTTTTCCGAGGTTTTCCCTCAATCAATTGAATCAGAATTGCTGGGAAACTTTCGGCGTTGGACCTCGGACTCATTTCGCCATCATTAATTCACAGATCATCACCATCATCCATACAATAGCCCGGGTTGAGTTCACGGTGAGGCGTACTATACTTGTACAAGAGCGCGGCCGTTCGGCTGCCCAATCATTCCCAGAATAGCAGTAATAAGCACAATAAGCCTCAGGTTGCAATGCAATCCTTCAGACACCTCCTTAAAAGAAAAAAAAGTTGCCATTGGTACTGCCATTACTTTTCAGAATTTAATTTCCGTGGTTTTTAGTTTCTTACCTGGACAGTTGGCAGTGCCGACAATTGTAGGCTGTGTATATTTGAGAGAAAGGTTCTCAGGACGATATTCGGACCAGTTAAATGATGAGGGAGGAAAAGATATAACTATGAATTATACCAACTTTTTTAAGGAACCACATGTTTGCAGAGAAATTAAAGCTAGGAGAGTCAGGTAGCTGGGCCATATCTGTAGGAAGGATGAAAATGATCCTTGCAAGAAATTGACACTCACTATACTTTTTGGCACCAGAAAAGTAGGGAGACCTCAGCAAGATGGCTGGATATAATAGCAGCAGGTCTTAGAGGCTGGAAAACAAAGGCGTTAGATCGAAGGACATGGAAAAGCATCGTTGGGGCGGTCAAGGCTGGAACCCGGCTGTAGAACCAAAGAAGAAGAAGGTTTTTAGTTTCTTATGTTTATTACAACAATCATTTGTATACATTTGTTCAATTTTATATTTAGATCTTCTTGAGTCCAATATAACAAATTAAAACATTGTTAAATAAAACTAAGAATTTTTTCGCTCCTGCATTTCCTTCCTTTAGAACACACAAAAAAATATAAAATATAAAAATTGGAGATTTATCCTTCGAAGAGGTGGAAAAATTCAAATAGCTTGGAGCAACAGTAACAAATATAAATGACACTCGGGAGGAAATTAAACGCAGAATAAATATGGGAAATGCGTGTTATTATTCGGTTGAGAAGCTCTTATCATCCAGTCTGCTGTCCAAAAATCTGAAAGTTAGAATTTATAAAACAGTTATATTACCGGTTCTTCTGTATGGTTGTGAAACTTGGACTGTCACTCTGAGAGAGGAACATAGGTTAAGGGTGTTTGAGAATAAGGTGCTTAGGAAAATATTTGGGGCTAAGCGGGATGAAGTTACAGGAGAATGGAGAAAGTTACACAACTTGGACTGTCACTCTGAGAGAGGAACATAGGTTAAGGGTGTTTGAGAATAAGGTGCTTAGGAAAATATTTGGGGCTAAGCGGGATGAAGTTACAGGAGAATGGAGAAAGTTACACAACACAGAACTGCACGCATTGTATTCTTCACCTGACATAATTAGGAACTTAAAATCCAGACGTTTGAGATGGGCAGGGCATGTAGCACGTATGGGCGAATCCAGAAATGCATATAGAGTGTTAGTTGGGAGACCGGAGGGAAAAAGATCTTTAGGGAGGCCGAGACGTATATGGGAGGATAATATTAAAATGGATTTGAGGGAGATGGTGTATGATGATAGAGACTGGATTAATCTTGCACAGGATTGGGACCGATGGCGGGCTTATGTGAGGGCGGCAATGAACCTTCGGGTTCCTTAAAAGCCATTTGTAAGTAAATAAGTAAGTAAGAACACACAAAATATGTTGAATCACACATGTGCACGAGAAAACTCTGGGAAGGAAACAAACAATCAGTTTTATGGATAGAGTTTTAATAACGACGGGTTATACGATAACAGAATTCGCAATTTATTTATAATGGTTTTGTTTATAATCATTTTAATTGCAAAGTTATTGCTCGACTTTCGACATAGCTGTTGATGCAGAGGATTGCTACCATCTATCGACAAGTCTGCTAACCACTATGAAATCTAATTACCATATTATGCAGACACATCCATCATGCAAGTACAATTAGTAGCGACTGCGATCTTGAAAACATTATTTTTTATTTGGAGTGAAAATCGGAACCTATCCAGCATTTACTTTCCTAAATAAGTGGATTACTAGTTATACTATGGTCTAGTAAACCATTAAAAAGAGCAATCAGATCGGCCGGCCTCGGGATTTGAATCCGGAATCTTCTGAATTCAAGTCCAGTGTTTTACTCGAGCCGCCTCCCATGAACTTCATGAAACTAAAAATTTTTATCTGAGAAGGAAAAACTAGAAGAGATAGAATACGGAACCAAACAATAAGTCTAGGTCTAGGAAATGATCCTCTCGTAGAACAAATAAAATTATCACAATTAAGGTGGTTTGGACATTTGGCTAGAATGAACCCAAAAATAGCGTGGCAAGTTAGAATGGAGGGTAAAAGACCTAAAGGAAGACCGAGGCAGACCTGGGAACAAGGAATCCAAGATATCATACGTGAGAGAGAGATTGAATGGAAAGAGGCAAGGTCCATTGCTCAGGACCGTGAGAGTTGGAAGGCTCTTCGTAAAACCTTTACACTGGGTGGTAGAAGAGGATCGACTAAGTAAGTAAGAACAAATAATATTCTGTGTTCATTTGGAGACTGGAGTTATACTATAGCAAACTCCCGATTTTCTCAGCCTGGATTATGCAATTTATAGATTTTTCTGGCGAAACTTTTTTGGGCTTTTACTTCTGTAAGGACAAAATGAATGAATGAATGAATGAATTAATTAATTAATTAATTAAGGAAGAAACAAAGAAAGGAACAAAGAAAGAATGAAGGAAGAAAATCATAGAATCAACGTACAGTTGGAGTACTGTATGTAGCAAAAAGCGCGATTGTCCGGCTACCCAGTCATTCACAGAAGTGGTAAGCACAATAAGCCTCAAACTGCAGTGTAAGCCTTCGTGTCTCTCCTCCCTACAAGAGGAAAAAATGTAGGAAAAAGTGTTTTACCGTATAGACTCGCATTTTTTCCTCTTTTTTTAAATGCAAAAATGTATGGGGAGTCTTATACGCGCATGTGTAAAAATGCAGTAAGGAAATAAAGTTTTTGGAGTTTAGTAACAGTAAGCCTAAATGTAGAAATTAGTTTAAAAATGTCAATACATTTTCTCTTCGAAGGCAATCACATTCAATTTAAATTACACAGAATAAGTGCCTCGCTTGTTGTTTATTTTTATATTCACACCTGGCACTGATCTCTTTCTCTGAATGACTGGCATCGTGAAGCACGGTATGCGAAAATCGATATCATCAGTAGAAGAAGAAACGACATTTGTCTCTCTATCTGTGCTGTGACAATGGAAGAACTAACAGGACCGAGTGTACGATAGGTAAATTGAAGATAAAGAGAGATGTTGTTCCTCTTTGTCATAGTGGAGATAACATGAAAATTAACTGGAAAACGGGACAGAGGATGGTTTCAGAAATGGGATTTATCTTGAACTCTTTCCATGAGCGTCTGTGTTTGAGAATGTATACTTCTATGCAAAAGTCTTAGGCAGGAATTCAGAACCTAGAGCCTTGTATAGTACATGTGTCGGCGGGATCTAATATGAGGATATATACATATACACACACACACACATACACACACACAGAGTGATTCATGAGGATTTACCGTCCCTTACGCAGCTTATTTCCGAAGAAATTCTGAGCAAAAAAGTCATATAAATATTTGTCCTAATCTCAATATTTTCAGAATTATACTAATTTGAAGTTGTTTGTAAAATACCATTATTCTTGAGTTTTAGGGGCAAAAGAATGTTACAGTTAAAGAATGAACAGGAGTATCATTTCTTTAATTAGCTAATATTCTGACGCTAAAAATATATTGAGAATTTCATAATTGCTTCGTACAGATTTTTTTTTTTATTTTTAACTATAAAATTACATTTTCTTATGCATTTATCACAACAATTGTCACAAATCACGCCACTCTTGTAAATTCTTTAAGACTGTACATTAGGATGCATAATTAAACTGTAAAGAATCGAGTTCCTAAAGTCTATGATTTGTAACAATTTTTGTGATAAGTGCGTAAGAATGATGTCATTTTTAGTTAAAAATTGAGAAATAAAATCTGTACAAAACAATTAACAACACATTTTTAGCTTCAGAACACTAGCCAATTAAGGAAATGACATTTCTGAATAGTTCATTCTCTGTTTGTAAGTTAATATTTTTTTACCCTTAAAAGTAAAGAAAAAAGGTATTTTACTAACAACTTCAAACTAATGTAACTTTGAAAATATTGAGATTAGGACAAATGTTTATATGTGTTTTTTGGTCAGAATGTCTTCGGAAATAAGCTCCGTGAGAAACGGTAAATTCTCGTGAATCACCCTGTATGTTTATATTTTGCAGTCCACACCTGTGGAGTAACGGTTAGCGTGTCTGGCCGCGAAATCAGGTAGCCCGGATTCGATTCCCAGTCGGGGCAAGTTACCTGGTTGAAGTTTTTCCGGGGTTTTCCCTCAACCCAATATGAGCCAATGCTGGGTAACTTTCGGTGCTGGACCCCGGACTCATTTCACCGGAATTATCACCTTCATCTCATTCAGACACTAAATAACCTAAGATATTGATAAAGCGTCGTAAAATAACCTACTAAAATAAAAATAAATAATACATTTTGCCCTTAAAGTAAATGGGGTCATACGGCCTTATGAGGGGGTTTAATAAGCGAGTAAATACGGTATTTATAGAGAGATTATGACTCTACGAAAAATGACAAGAATAAGACAAATTAGGCTAAGTAATAAACTAAAACAAAACTTTATATTAATAATTTACACGAAAGCAAACAAAATAAAATGTGACCTATTGCTTGTATAACGTCAATGTATTTTGTATCTCATAATTATCACGTATTCTCCTACATCAAAGTATCTGGTTCCGATAATATTATGCGTCTTCGATTATTCGTATATTTGTGTTATCAAAGTAATTTTAGGTCACTATTATTCTGATAGCGGCAGGGTAGCTCAGATGGTAAAGCAACTGGCTACGGATTGGAAGATCCTGTGTTTAATCCCAGATGGTGACGGTATTTTTCTCCTTCCCAAAACTTCGAAAACAGCACCAAGATCCACTGGTCCTCCAGTCAAATTGATTACTGGGTTTTTCCGACAGTAAATTGACGGTCGGAGTGTTTTTCTGACTACACCAACCTTTCCTAGTTTCGAGGTCATTAAAGAACGGACCTCCACCTCCATGGTTCCATACGCCTTCATGGTGACTAAAGGGGAACCTGTACTTTTTATTATTCCCCATATAATCAAGCATTTATTCTACATACAAAAGGCATACATTTCATAAATACGCCAGATTTCTGAACATTATTCATTAAAAAAAATAAGGTACCATACAGCTGTGAGCAGTATGGGATGAAGATAAATGCAAATAAAAAGAAAAGACGTTGGTCATAGGAAGAAAAACAAAGAAGATAAACTTGCGATTTATAAATGAGCAAGTGGACAGCTTCAAATACTTGGAGTGTAACATAAGCAGTAACATGAGCTGCTGCCAGGAAGTCAAAAGGAGGATAGCAATGACCAAGACGCTTTTAATAAAAAAAAGGAGCATCTTTTGTGGACCTCTGGAAAAAGAACTAAGGAAGAGACTACAGAAGTGCTTCGTGTGGAGAGTAACATTGTATGGGGCAGAAACATGGACATTACGACGAAGTGAAGAGAAGCGACTAGAAGCATTTGAAATGTGGATATGGAGAAGAATGGATCGTGTGAAATGGACAGACAGAATAATAAATGAAACTGTGTTGGAAAGAGTGGGTGAAGAAAGAATGATGCTGAAACTGAACAGGAAGAGGAAAAGGAATTGGTTGGGTCACTGGTTGAGACGAAACTGCCTACTGAGGATGCTCTGGAAGGAATGGTGAACGGGAGAGGAGTTCGGGGCAGAAGAAGATATGAGATGATAGACAACATTAAGATATATGGATCATATGAGGAGACAAAGAAGAAGGCAGAAAATAAAAGATTGGAGAAATCTGGGTTTGCAGGTAAAGACCTGCCCTTGAGCAGAATTCTATGAATGAAATGAACATAAACACTTCTTTAACGAAGGCCAGTCTCTAACCAATTTAGAGCTGTAATATAATTTTTAAAGATATGGGAAAGTAAGATTTTATGGTCACTAAAAGAAGTGATTTAAAATTATGTAATATGTAGTTGCCACATAAAGTAAGCCTAACAGTCCTACCATATTTCCTGTTTACGTACGTTTCAATACAGACGCTGTGTAAGTGGGTTATGAAAGGGTCGTAATGGCTTCAGAAACTTGTTACTGCAGTGCTGAAGTAGACTCCCATTTTTAATGGCCATGAGCGTATTACCAGTTAGTTCATTTTGCAAGTATCGGCGGCGACTTAAAGATATAAACAATTACAGGAGATCCTAACGAATAAAGAAATAATAAGTAAGCTGGTGTTGCCGTGGGAAGTGTACAATTCTTCTTGTCTTACCCCTGTTACCTCACTGCTCATAATATGAAGAAATAGTGGATTCTTCTGAAAGCGAAATTCGAATTTCGTAATTTATTAGAAATAATTCAATCACTTTTCTCTTTCAACGGCAAATATATGTAGATATAATTACTGATTATTATTCACCAATCACTCACTCCTTTCCCTCTAAAAGTAACAAACCGAAACTGTAAATCATTTTACAGTCAAAGGTGTCATTATTATTATTATTTATTATTATTATTATTATTATTATTATTATTATTATTATTATTGTTAATACTACTATTACTATAATTACTATATTATCATAATTATAATTATTATGAATAAGCAACCGCCGTGGGACTGAAGCCGGATGGTCTATGGCGAGTCCTTTGATTTGATTACCTGGTTGGGTTTTTCCGAGGTTTCCCCCAACCAAAAGGCAAATGCCGGGCAATATTTTGGCGAATCCTCAGACCTCACCTCATCTCACTACATCTCGCCAAAATATTGTAAATAATTGCACAAAATTGTAAAAATTGTAGAAAATTACTAAATTGTAAAACTGTAAAAATTTGTAAAAACTGTAATTGTAATATTGTAAAATTTTGACTTGTTCCACATCTTAAAGCTTCATTGCTCATGTAAGATCTATGGAATAAAATAAATGAATGAATGAATGAATGAACCGGCGTGGTTCAGGCGATAGCGCGTTTGCCTGCTGATCCAGAGTTGCGCTCTGGCGTGGGTTCGATTCCTACTAGGCTGATTACATGGTTGGGTTTTTTCCCCGAGGTTTTCTCCAAACATAAGGGAATGTCAAGTAAAATATGGCGAATTGTCGGCCTTATCTCGCCAAATATCCTCTCGCTATTACCAATTCCATCGACGCTAAATAACCTAGTAATTGATACAGCGTCGATAAATAACCAAGTAAAAAAAATAATGAGAGTGAACCCTAGATTCATTCTTTGGTTATTATTAATATAAAGTCCGTTCTAAACTAAGGAATAGGCTATGCACCAACAAAGTAGACATTTCTTTTGAAAATTTGTACTTGAGTAGGGAAGAGTTGGATAAAACAGGATGGTATGATAAAACGGGATACCCGACTTATTTCGTTGGAAAGTGCTGCAACTTACCGAATGATGCGAGGACTTTGTTCTTAGACAAGAAGGGGACAATGTGCAGTACTCACATGCAGAACGAACACGTTAATTTTTGTTGTGTAGAGAAAAGTTTAAAATCAGCTGCTTAACTAAATTGTTTCCATTGATTTTAATTGGCACATTCTGGGATTAAATTTGCAGAGTTGAAGAGGTAAGTCTCTTATATAAATAAAACATTATTAGTCTTTAATTCTTTGTAAAGAAAACCGCTGTAGCTTTTACCGTTTTGTTGTGAAGCCATGTTTTTCTTTGCAACTCCTAGTCGGACATCCCGTTTTATCCAACTTGCATTGCATATGTCAGATTTCACTTCAAATTCTGAATTGAATATGTTCTCGCTATGACAACCAACAATGACAGTAGTTAGGAAGAAGAGGATGAAGACAACGACGAATTCCCTAATTCAAAATCTGAAGAGGGATGATGAAATAAGTGTACTCAATGCCAAGAATGGGGTCATCAGGCGTGCAGTAGTATAGAATCGGAAGACAGCGAATAATTCTACTGTAACTTTTGTAAATGAAAAATTCTGCAAAAGGACTATGAATCAATGTCCACAGGCTAAACCTTATGTATAACAATTTGATATTCTTCATTTAAGCCCACATACATATTTTAGTACTACTAATACATCAAAAAAAGTTTTGCTTCACCTGTAGAAGTGCTATTTACGCTCCACTTCAAGAAATATCCATAAAAACATTTGAAAGCTATCCTTTTAACTGTCTAAAAAACGTAAACAATGTTGAGAAACAGTAAAGTCTACCCTAGAATCCGACTGGAAAAGTAAACAGATGTAAACAGAAGTGCAAGAAATCTCATCTCTCAGCGAATAACCCAGGGTAAAACAGTTTTATTTAATTCTAAAGAAGTTGAATAATAGCAAGGCGGTCAATTACGAACTTCAACCGTGTGAGGATTGTTTCTCCATGTCAGGAAGGACTGTCTTCAAGGCAAGTAGCGAGCCGCTTAGGATTGAACCAGAGTGATGTGGTACGAACCTGGAATCGCTTTCGAAACCCAGGTATTGTCGATGACATGTCTCGTAGTGGTCGTCCACGTGCAACAACAGACTGTGATGATCGATATCTGCGAATTATTGCCATGAGAAACGCTGAGAATACTGCTGGCATGATTAACAATGACTTTCAAACTGCGACAGGGAGACGTGTATCCAATCAGACTGTACGAAACCGATTACATGATAGCAGACTGCACTCCAGACGTCCATAGCAAGGCCCAACTCTTACATCTAGGCACGTTACACCTGTGTAAGAAATAATCACCAATGGACTGTACCAAACTGGCACAAAGTCTATTCACGGACGAATGCCAAATATGCCTTGTGCCAGATAATCATCGACAACTTGTGTGTGGAGAGCAACAGATAATGCTGCACGACTCAGACACCCCTACAATCAAATGCAGTAAGGTAGTGGGCCAGTGATGTTTTGGGGTGGCATTATGTGGGGTCGCGGACAAAATTGGTGTCGATCCAAGGAATGCTGAGGGCTCCACAGTATAGAGACAACATTCTTCAAGCCATAGTAGCACCGTTTAATCAGCACTTCGCAAAAGGATTCATGTTTATGGACGATAATTCCAGAATCCATCGTGCGGTTATCAATGACTTTCACAATCGTGAAGTAATTGCCAGGTTTGAATGGCCCGCATGTTCTCCAGACATGAATCCAATTGAGCATGTCTGCGCGCCCTGACCCCTCACGCAATCTCGAAGACTTATGCAGAGTTTCTGTTGAAGAATGGTACAGAATGGATCAATGTGGATTGATAAATGTGGTGGTAGACAGTATGCCACGAAGAATCCAAGCATTATCAATGCAAGAGGAAGCACTACTCTCTTTTGAAGTTGCTAGGATAGAGATTTGGTACTCCAGCCAATACTCAATTTCCATTTGGCCATCCACACCATTGCTATAATTTTGTCAACAACTGTTAAAAATAAATACAATTTCATTCCTTAGCTTTCCTTCTTTTTATCTTTTATTGAAGGTCTGGTTGACAGGTGGTGCAAAACATTTTTTGGTGTGTTTTTTATGCATTATAATAAAACACACATTTTTTTTCAGTTCCTTAACAATATTTGCTTTATTTTAAATAAGTATCCTGTTTTACCCAACTAATCGGCCAAAACGGGATACTTGCGCACTTTCCAAGAAAATTGTTTTCCCACTTTAGCTATATCATTAGAAGTGAAAATCAAAATGTATTATGAAAGTACATAGAATAGTGGATTCATAAGTAAAAATTGAATTGTTTCCTATCACTTCAACAGGAAATATACAAGATTTCGTGTTAAGTATCCCGTTTTGATCAACTCTCCCCTACTTGAGTACTTGAGCGAAGTAAAATTTGTCCAAAATACAGACTTCGAGATAAAAAAATATATTCGAAATAAAGTGTCTGCACCCAATTTCGCCACCTTAATTTTAGCCAAAATTTTACAAAGCATAAACCTCAGTTTTCTAAAATTGAAATAAAGTTATATCTTATAAAGCAACATCTCACGAAGATAAGTATGTAAGTCAAGCAATTTAACGGAAAAGTATTAATATCAACCTGCAGCATTAAAGTGGAAAAAGTGTTAACTAGGATACTGAAATTTCATCACGTTGGTGTATGGTTTTTAGATGGACAGTAGTAATTAAGAACGATTAACATTTTTATGCATATATTGAAATGAGAATTAAAATAGGACTACTAAAATGTAGTCAATCTTTTGTGACAAGTAGAACAAAGACAATTATAAACCGAATAGAGACTTTGATAATGAAATTTTGGAGTTCAAAATTAGGAAAGAAAATTATAGCTTGAAAGTATGAAAAAGTAATAAATTTTAGAAAATGAGTCCGATAGTAGGCCTATTTCATACATTTTGGGTACATGTAAAGTTCAGCGTCGTCTTGTATTAGCTCAGCAAAATTTTCGTACGCACATCATAATCAGGTGGAGATTTTGTAAACAGTTGCTTGACAAAATGACAAAAAATACAGTAAGTTCGTTTCACTAAATTCCAATTACAACGAAAAAATTTAAATTACATGTAACAGACTTTATATTCTACATCGATCATTAAATTGTGGATGGATATTTAATGTGGAAAATTTATGTCCGATATCTTGTATTACAAAATGGATTCCTTTTTTAAGATACGTACTCCCGGATAGCAGAGATCTCATGAAAGAGTTCGTCAGCTTTATAGAACTGCATAACGCTCCTGCGAATAATGTGAATATCAACTTCTTCAGATAATGGAGATGGCGAAATAGTGTATACGTGCCATCAACATAACTATATTGCTGCCAGTACTTCGATAAATTTACCACGCGCCGTTAATGAAGACAAGCCAAATATGTTACGCCTTACATCAGAGTAGAAATAGATGATCTTAAAGGTTATAATTTAACTACATCAGAATATACTATGGACCCTGTGTTGTAGGTCTACTATCTGCTAATAATAATCCAGTGTTATATGACAGGTCGAAGATAGAATGGTTATAATTGGTCTACTGACTTAGCTGATGAGGACGGTGAAGAATCACGAGAGATGTGCCAAGTGTATGTTTCGAAAGTCTGAAAGAAAAACTGCTCAAATGCAGGTATTAAGCTACTCGGATTTTGAAAGCTATTTTTGAGTCTTATTATTCTCAATGGCAGCCAAACTTTCTGTTACTATACATCTCACAAGGAGAGGACACGCTCTGTATATCATCGAATTAAATAAGATTGTGTGAGATGAAAGTACAAGAAGTACTGTTTAAAGTCATACCTGGTATGGGTGGCCAATGACCCCTCGTTTTGGAAATATTGGCTATTGTTTGTGACATACTTCCGTTAGGTGCTCAATAGGGAAGCATTAGACTATGTAATAGCGTAACCCATTTGGTTGGATGCTGAGCTGTTATCCAGGCAACCAGAGTTCGAATCTTAACTGGTCCTATATTTTTTTTTCTTTTAATAATGATTAATATTGTGAACACAGTTATCTATTTACGTACCTATATCATATTTCTCAATGTATTGAATGCTTAATCATGTTTTAAACAAATTACTAATTAACTAACATTGTATTGTAATGGATAAACAATGAAATACTGCTCAAGTAGGAAGATAAGATGTGTCACTGGTGTTTGTTCTATTTGTGTAGCAGGTATTCCATTTCATTTTGTACAGGATTCATTATGATGTCATAAAAACACACAAAACATACATATTTCCTGCACCATGCACAGCAAATGAAAGTAGGTTGTCAACAGTCACACACATTTTTCCGCACTTCTGCTGCGAAACATATATCCTTCACATTCACAAACACTTCTCGTTCGTTTATCAATTTTGATGCATATCATGCATATTTCAACATGACTTTGAATATAGGAACTTACAACTGAAAGTGAATTAAAATAATAATAATAATAATAATAATAATAATATTAATAATAATAATGCCGATAATAATAATAATAATAATAATAATAATAATAATAATAATAATAATAATAATAATAATAATAATAATAATATCAAGCTTTAAAATATGAGAAGGCATTACGTTTCGAACTCAAGTTGCCTGGATGACAACTCAGTATCCAACCACATGAACTACGCCGTTACACAGGCTAACCCTTCCTTATTAGGCACCTAACGAAGTACTATGCCATAAACAATTGCCAATATTTCCGAAAGGAGGGGTCATTGCCACCCATACCAGGTATGACTTTAAACAGTGTGTCTTGTACTTTCATGTCACAAAATCTGATTTAATTCGGTGATATACAGAGCGTGTCCTCTCCTTGTCAGTCTATGATTTTTCCAAGGAGTTTTGATGGAATACTCCTATAAAGTTCCCTTACAAGTAGACTGAAATGATTATGGAGATGAAATTGATTTACCAAAATAAAGAAAAACTGTTCACAATAGATTTATTTTCTACAAATTTTTAATTAATTGATCCATTTATGTACATGTATGCAACTATTTATCAACATAAAATTATAAAGATACATATTTATATTATTGGTATACTTATTCATTTATCTATTCACCTTCGTTTCATGTTAAAGGAAATGTACAAAATGATCTTTTCAGCGTATATTTTGTCTTCCTTTGCCCTTAATTATCGATGGCTATACCTTTACATTCATTTCTTAATCTATGTATCTATGTAACCACCTAATTCCTTACATTTTACTTATTTATTTCATATAAGTACGATTTCAATCTCCGTTTAGAAACTCAAGAAAAGATTGTGATTGGACCATATACTGTATCTTCTGGCATATTTTCAATTTTCGTTCCAAGTCTGTTCCCCTCATCTCCCTACACATTCCAGTATCGTAGTGTTCTTGAATTTGAGCATTTAAATCTCCTAACATAACAATAAATATTATCATATCTGGTGTAGTTAGCTTTTTGAATGTTTTCGCGTAGTATGTAGGCTACATTCCTATTAACTGTCATGTAATTTCTTCCTAATTTAATTTTTGTGTTTTTATTTTACCCGAAATCCAAGTACATAACATAACTCGATTTCTTTGCCTCCGTTTTATAATTGTAGATAGTCCTGATAACACTTATTCATCGTTAAGTTTTCCTAATTGTATCATGAGGACTGCGTGAATAAAATCTCAGTATACGGCGCTAAGGAAATGTTTCTATCAGGTACTACAACTCAACTTGATTGAAGAAAAGGCAACTGTTCACAAACAGCAAATATAAACTGTTCAAATATAATTTACTTAACATTCAGATGCTGAAGCTGCAGGGGCGGCTTTCGAAGGGGGGCTGCAGTCTCTATTTAGCGGCACGAATTTTTTTATAAAATTTCGCTCTCATTGACATGCACGCAATCGTTAGTGAAGTCACTTTCTCCCCTGGTGCTGCCAGAGCGAAACCTGAGACAAGGATTATAGGATGAAGCCACTTCCTCCCCTGGCGCTGCCAGTCTCGTCTCGGATGCTTTGCGTATTAGTATTACCCCTCCCCTGCTGCCCCTTGCCGTGAATCCAGAGTTTCCAGGCGCTGCAAAATTTGCAGCAGTTTGTCAGTAGCGCGCAGTTTTAAATACATTTTCTTTAATGTTGTGAGTACAACAAGTGCAACAATGTTTAATTCTGTACAATATTTACAGTCTATTCAGTTCAGAACCTTAACAATTCAGGAGAAATGTGAAATTAAATGCTCATCAGTTGAATCTCATAATGGAAAGAGCCGCTAAACAAAATACAAAGGCTCGCATATTTTTTGCTAATTTATTCAGTATCCCTGCTTTCTTCTCTCGATCTCCTCACAGTATGTATTAGATTGGTGTATTTCAAAGACAATTCCATCAGCTGGGGCAACAAGATGGAGTTTTAAAATAAGAACAGTAAATGTTCTTCATGAGAAGAAGGAGCCATTGCTAGAATGTTTTCAAACCATAATGGAATCTGAAACATCTAACATCACAATAAATGAGGCAAGCACGGAACAGTGCACAGTTGAGCAGCGAGATCTGTGAAAATGAAAACCCTAAAAAGCGTCGTAAGGTCGAAGGGATTCAGACAAGGGTTGCGGCAGCCAAGGAAGTGTGTGACCTCATTATCACACACGCTAACACCCGATTCCAGTTCATAGATAATCTGATATTATCTTCTCTTCTGTGTCAAGAAAAATTTGAATGCTACAAAAGCTCATTTCCTGAAAATGACCTAAATGTATGTGTGAAGCTTTTTACTATGTTCGATAAAGACAAACTAAAAACGGAACTCGCTGTGTTATATCAGAGACAAGAATTCAGAAATATCAGTGACGCAGTCAAACTCTTGCAGTTTCTTCTGTCTGAGAACTTGCAGGCCTCATTTTCAGAAGTTGTGGAACTACTACGCATAGCTATCACCACACCAATGACAACTTCCTAACCAGAACGTTGCTTTTCGTGTTTGAAGAGCGTAAAATCCTATCTTAGAAATACGATGAGAGAAGTGACCGCATTAGCTATGTTTTCCATTGTAAAGATTATGTTAAACGACATACCGGATTTTAATAAGAAGATGATTCAAAAGTTTGCAACCTACAAGACAAGGCGCATGGAACTAATATTTAAATAAAATAATTTGCTTGGTTTATTTTTGTATGCAGCCCCCCTTAATTCAATACCCACGACCCGCCACCGTGAAGCTGCATGCTTTCCTTCTCCAAATAATTCTGAGACCTCCTTATGAAATTATCCATAGCTCACTGCAGTTCCCTTCTAAAACTGAAGGCAATTTTTTGTGAGAAGTTACTTTTCGGCTCTTCTTCGCTCGAAATGGTAACTCTTGCACTGAATTAAATTAGCTACGTCAACTAAAGTTTTATTTCTATTAACAATATTTTTGTAATTCCAATAATTTTAATTAATTTCTCAAATTTATTACAGTGTATCAACACATTTTGTTCTTTCGAGGTAGATTTTTAATTTTAGTATTAAACATACAGTACCTTAACAAAAAAATTAGTTATTATCTGTAATTCACGTAAGCTGAAAATGCTTAGAATAATATTGTCTCCATACCTCGAGAGGAATAACAGTCACTAATAATTTCACAAGTAGGTGCTTAAAATACTAATAAAATTAAGACAAGCAATTCCAGTTTTTTCTGCTCAATTTGCGTGATTGTTATATTAAAATAACAGTATTAACTGCTTATATTTAATATTTATTTTACACAAATAGTATTGTTTCCCGAATTACGGAAGGTGACTTCTCCTAGTAATCAATTTGTAGCAAAGTGCAGCTCAATTCTGCTCAGCGTTGCCAGATTCTTTCATCAGGAATCCAGGACATATGATAATACTGCGTACCTTAACGTGCCTACACTTCTGAATTAATTCAATTAGCAATACAACTGATTTTATTCGTATGATGTATTCCAACAAATTATATAGGGCCTAAACTTTTAATTGCGTCATATTTTTGCTAGATTATGAAATTTTCTCTGAATTATTGATACAGTCTGGAAAAATAATATCATATACATTGTTTAAATCATGACAATAATAAATGAGCTTCCAAGGAGAGAATGAAATAAAATAATACATAATACATACTATAATATTATAGTTTTTATTTCAATATAACCCAATAGGAGATGCCAGGTGGCGTTAAGAACGACGTTAAACATAAGTTGGACAGAGTCTTGGAAAATGAATACGAAATTTTAAAAGTAATGTTGTAGAAATTAGCAAAAAATTGTATTTTTCTAATTTTTTTTATATTTCGGGACTAATGTAAGTTAATCCGGGACTCAGGACTCATATTAAACTCCACAACAATCCTGGGAAATCCAGGACGTCTGGCAACCCTGGTCCTGCTCCCGTTACGCCATGTTTACTCACACGCTTTTTGTTACCTAATTTCCTTTATAAGTGTTACTCAGTTATGTAAGCAATGAAGGGAAAAAGGAACTCGTCACCCTAGCAATTATCTGCTGACTTAGTGATGACTTGTCTTCGGACAGTTGACTAACCAACACATATGCTACTTTACTTCAGTATAACAATGTTCTCACGAGGTCCACAGATTTGGAAATCACCATTTACTTCAACTGCAGTCCCAAGACCTTTTGCAGGGATGCGACTTCGTATTATTTCTAAGTTTTGATGGATAATAATTTGAACAGATCTATCAGACAGTACATCTCACTTGACAATATGTGTCAGAGGAAGAAACTGAAGTCTGATTAATGTAATACCACAGTCTACTATATACAGTCACGAAGCTTGAGTTTTGAGGGTGCTAGAAACAATAAACTGTAACGGTACTATTTTACATTCCCTGTAATGAGACGATATTAGCGATCCTAGTGGTGAGCAACTATCTAATGTTTGCATATTTACTACGTATTGAGCTTCGCGACTGTATATACTAGACTATGGTATTATGTTACTAGTCAGCCATGTATACAATGGAGGGGAAAAGGATCTGGACACCTACCCATTATCTCCTGGCTTAGTTTCCACATGACTAATGTCTTATTGGTGTTACTTATGAGTAGGGAACGGATTTCTAGTTCCGTACCTATTTTGTTTGATACGTCCTATACTTGTTTTTTTTTTTTTAGATGTGACATGACAGTTAAGCGGCCGAGCTTGGAACTGCAGTGCTATGTTGCTAATATGGACTACCATGCTGCCAGCTGATGGACGCTAGCAATTGTCGTTAAGATGGCTGACGTTAAAATATTCAGGTAAGAAAACAATACAAAAATCGACAGAGAATCAAACACGAAACGTACCAATGCTAACATTGTGTGCACAATAAATGTCATCAAGAAAGCTATTAAGCACTCGCCACTTGCGAACTGTAAGTTTGGCATAGCAACAGGCCTACCACGCTATGTGACATTCAGTTGTTTTTCCGATCGCAACGCTCCTGTCATGTCCCATCTTTCAAAAAAACAGGTACTATTATCAGGCAGTACATCTCACTTGACGATGTATGTCAGAGGAAGAACAATTGTTTGTATGCATCTGAAGTCTGATTAGTGTAATATATAGCTAATAGGCGATGTATGTAATGGAGGAGAAAAGGAACTGGCCACCCTATCCCATGATCTCCTGGTTGCCTCATAACTGGTGCATTATTAATATCACTTGTGAGATTCAGACCTATCTTCGGACAGTTGACTAAATAACAACAGTACTTACCTGAAAGCCTAAATGAACCACAAACTCCTATAAATGCCTAAAAACTACGTTTGTGCCTGAAAAGCAGTTCTTTAGTATTTTGCGTATATTTAAAATAAAGAAAACCGGTACTAAAATGCAAAAATATCCAAAAAAATTACAAAAGTATTATTTAAAATGTAGAAAAAAAACTCTTACAGGCAAACATTGGTCTGGTAAGTTCGAACATATTGATCTTGGAAAGGAACGGAAGAAGAAATACCCAATTTCCTGGAACCGAAGTTCGTTTTGAAAAATCCATCCTAGAATAAAAGGGGTTATAAGTTGTTCAGTTTAAGCGAGAGCTTACAAATTACTGTCAACTTTATTTGAGCTCCGCTAGGCGAGAGATTACAAATTACGTTTTCGTGTTAATGCATCCCCTTTATGCGAAAAGAAATTGACAAATTAGCAGTCAGTCTCTTTCATTGACAGAATTTGAGTCTTCAGTTCAGTAGCACTCATTGTCAGCGCCAGTTCTTTGTGCATAAATTCCAGCTAAAATGTAGTATTTGCTAAAATTAAAGTTATTAATTATTGTCAATTTTACAAAAACTCCTAAGTCCTAATTTGGGTTTTATAAAGTCTTCAATCTCCCTTTTTAGCACCTAGAAATCCGTTCCAGGTTCAAACCTGTCTTCAGAAAGGTGACTGAACAACAACTTGTAAACAAAGGTAAGGCTCCGAAGTACAATATATTTTTATGTAATATTGATGCGAACGGATATTTTCTAGTTCATAAAGACAAAATATTTAATGATATTTTAATATTCTTGTGATGTTATTACAATCCTAATCAAGTAATAGCAAATCCATGTAGGCCTAATATAATATTAATCATAACTTCACGTGTTTAAAATTGCACTTCAAAATACTGTATCTCTGAAACGGTGCTGTACTTGTTGCAAGCCCACCGACCTAACCGCTAACACCCTGACGACCAGTCCTGTCATCCCTCCAAGTCCGTATATCATCCCCCCTCAAACGACCACCCCTCCCGTCTCGTCAACGGTCTGAGGTGTAGACCCCCTCTCCTGTCGGGATGGAAGTGGGTTCCGCTGCTGGATTACCAGCTGCCACGCTTGTCATATCCATGGAGGCCGGCCGAGAGTGTCAGCAGCTTCGGAGGGCCGCCGCAGCACGATCTGAAAACCAAGGAAGACAACCGGAATGATGAGGAAAGGATGATGAGGGAGGAAAGGAAGTGGCGGGAATGAGTGGGGTTCCATACGCCTGATAAAGTTACCTGATATTCATCCATAGGAGTGAGGGAAAAACTCCGAAAAAATCTCACCCAGACAACTCGTCCCAAGCGAGAAATCGAACCCCGGGGCGCTGGATTCGGGAGTGAAGACGCTACCATGGTGGACATGCTGTACTTTAAACAGTTATATATATTTTCTGTTCCAAATAGCTTTAACTTTCACAACCTAGCATTTCAGAGGAACATTTTTAATCGCTCTGTATAGGTATTGAATAGAATTGGGAAAAACAGATCTTTGTCGAACACCTTTATTGATAGTTATAGTTCTTTTATTTAAAGTAATGGACATCATTAATAAAATTAAAATAATACCTTAGATCTCTATGAAATCAGCAATTAGTTATTCCACATGTAAGATTCATTTAAATGTTCTTGAATTAATAGCATTCGTCACTCATAATCCGCATACGAGGCTCATCTCAGTTGTAACGATTTAAAAGTGCTGCAGACAGCGTGATTTATTTTAAGATAAAAACCCAGAAGGAAACTAATTACCGGGCTGGTAGTCTGGTATTCCTCTGGGCAGACACAGGAAAACCACAAACAAGCCAAGTACGGAGGAAACAATTCGCAACGTGCACGCCCTTGGGAAACTTTCATGACATAGTAAGACAAAAGCAGGAGCTGGGTGTACTTTTTATCTCGAATACTTTTAGAGAAAGAAATTAAATCTCTTACTGGACTCATATAATTAGAATCCAACGGAAGAAAGCATGAGGCATTTTTTATATATATACAAAACGTAGAAGTATTAACAGAAGGGTTTTAGAACTTCCTTGACCTACAGCGGGAATCCTGTTATTTACAAGCTGTACGATAAACGCATATGCAACAAAAAACAATAAAATTACGTGCGTAGAATATTACTCGTAAAGGCATAGATGGGAGATAAATGTATGTATTCCTTCAACGGGATTCCAATTTACTACCGTTGTGAATAGACCCGCTATAGCTCCTTGCAAGTCAATTGTCTCAATCTGAGACACCACACTGTGCTCTCGTCACTTTTCCACTATTGTCCTACGAAAGTAATGTAAGTGTCAGTATAGCCGAATATGAGTAGAGTATTTCAACCACTGCTCTTCCTTCTTATCAGTTTTCTCTTTCTTCTTTGCCGTCTTTATATGTCCTCTCTTCTTTCTCCTTTTATTCACCTTTTATGTCTTCATCATCAAGCTTAGAATCCAAATGAAGTGAAGTTATAGTGACACAGAGTACAGATGGAGTGAGGTGGCGGGTTGAGTTTTGTTTACCTTGCGTTAGTGTACAATCCGGTTCGTGATCAGAGATACAGTATTCTTCCATCTCTCCCTACGAAACGAACTCAGCTCATCACAGTGCATTTTCAATTCATAGTGAACAGTTTTTTCGAACTAGTTGCATGCATGTACATGGTTGTTCATTGTAACTCTAACGCCTTCAACGTCACCAAGGGACATGAAAACTTATGAAGTATACTTCGCACGAAAACATGACGACCTTCCCTCATCCCCTTCACCAGTTAACTGCAGGCACGCGCAAGGGATAAACCCTTAGCCGAGTTGCCAATTCTTGAAGTCATTGTGATTTGCGAACGTTTTTCAAACTGTGTTCCGTGTAACCGCGATTTTCAGAAAGACTATATTATCTTTGTAAATATACCTTAATTTATAATTACTAAAACAAAATTGGTATAAAAATGAACAAACATATTTTAAAAACACTTTATATTTATATTTTCACTAACTTGTTTTGCCTAAATAAACAAAAAATGCAGACTTCTATATAATAAGTGTTAAATTCTCATGTTATTGAAGTTCCAGAATTTTATACTTAATTAAGAATGTTGCGCTGGTAAAATTTTCTGAAACTGTGATCATTGAATAGTTATATAATTTATAGTACAAAAGAGTAAAGTTAGACTTATCAGCTTCGCCTTGGGTGATAATTTCCACGAACGCATAAAGTCTGTTTACTCTAGTGTGCTATACAATATTTTATTCATTACTGGTATGTAAATTTAATTTTAAATTGTAGGGCTTTTCTTTGTAATGTGTTGTTGGCGAAGAAGTTCATATATATTCATTTTACTATTGCTAATATGTTGGTTGTCATGTAGAGTGATTTAAAAGCATTTAATTCACTGCTGTAAGTTAGAAAACGTTTAAGCACTGCTGTGAATAATGTCATTATTTAGGTTGCTAAGGACGGTGTTGCTGTTGGCGATATCTCTTTCGCGTGCTGTTCACATACTGTTCGGCGAAGTAAATCACGTATAAAATCGTCTATCTTACCGAATTATGTTTTAATTTGTTTATTTTCTCTTTAGTTGGTGAACCGTAATTCTTAATTTCTATGCCCATATATCCAACTCCGCCGGTTGCGTCCGATGTTAAGTGATTAAGATTTATACTTATTAAACTGCCTGAACTTTCGATTACTTTATGGATAGAATTTCTAACGTTAGACACAATTTTAACACTTTGTTTTCTTAGCTACGCTCCTCTGCAAATAATATATTCTGCTTTCTTCGACGGTGTTATTTGTTGTTCTTGTCGTGATTTTTCAGGTGAATCAGGAGGCCTGGCTGCGGATCATCTGCTCCAACACTCATTAATCATGGCCGGAATAAATTAGACATATTGAAGCGCACAACGGTATAAAACAACACGTCGACAAAGACACTGAGAATGGGTGAAACCCAACAGGTAGAGGCAATGACTACTAGATTTGGCAATGCTGGGATCTATTGTATTTCTGCCACGCGGCTAGGGGTTGAGTAGAGGATGGGGGTTTATGGGGGATTACCAATTCCAAGAAGAGAGGCCGTCATGTTTCCGAGCCAAGTATACCGGAGTTTTTAAGTGGACGACGCGCGTGCGAAGTAATTGTCTGGCTGCTCACGCGACTTCTATTTGGCCAAGTTGGACAGAACAAAAGATGCAACGCTTTAACAATTACACTAATATCTACCATTTAAATTATTTACACTACGTACACTGAAATACGCTGTTTTTACTATTTAAACATAAAAAAAATATAGGCCTGCATTGATCACACATTATTTACACTTTTATGTACAGTGTTGTGTATTGTAATGTAAGGAATTTTATTTAATGATACTATAGCCTATTGTAAATAGTGTATAATAGTGTAAATATTTTCAATCAAAGTAAGCCTACATCCTTTATAATAGTGGAAATAGTAAGCATAGAGTATTCTAGTGTGCATAGTGTAAAGGGCTGTCAGACAACTTAGTGTAAAGGGCTGTCAGACATTGATTACTTTCAAAAGTCGATTGTCAAAAAAAAACTGTTTTTCATCTCTAGCTTATGATCTTTCTTCAAATATCACTTGTGTAAATTATGATTTTTATTTTTAATAATAATAATATATATATATATATATATATATATATATATATATATATATATCAATTTCCTTTCATTACATTAATAATTCCTTTGGTCCAAATTATCTTATTTAACACTAAATTGTAATCTTTAACACTTAGATCTACATGTATATAAACACATCTACATTTTGCTCTTTATTATTATTATTGTTATTATTATTATTATTATTATTATTATTATTATTATTATTATTATTTCATTGTTTCCTCTATTGCTGGTATTTATAATATTTGCTATGCATTTGTATACTGGTTGGGTGGAAGAAAAGGCCTTAATGACGTAACTCTACTAGTAAAAATAAATAAATAAATCAATCAATCAAATAACTGAATAAAGAATTAAATTGTAAAAAAGATCATCGTAGTGCCATTATTTATCAACAGTGCATAGTTATAGCACGAATAGCAGTACAGGCTCGTGCGAAGTATTATGTGTACATGTGTGTATATATATATATATATATATATATATATATATATATATATATATATATATATATATATATATATAATTATATTATGTATCAATAAATGCACTCCATTCATTCATTCATTCATTCATTCATTCATTCATTCATTCAGTGGCGCCAACGTTTGAAAACACTGGGAGGGCTCAAACATTTCAATTATGAATTAAAATAAAGATATTTCATAAATACTAATGATAAATAATACCCCAACATGACGAATTATTGGGTGGGCTTGGGCCCCACGAGCCCATATAAGTACGCGCCATGAATAGAATGCATTGTGATTAGTCTGCGGGATCTAATTTTGAATCATATAGTACCTGTGTCGCACGCGAAACATGACGTCACGTCAATATAACCTATGAACAACTAACCTTATCTCCGTAAGTCCTGGGACAGAATACGGTCCCTAATTATTTATCAGCCTTCTTTCATTTGGCAACTTTGCTTGTAGCAGTCTATAACTGTTCTGTCCATCGTTTTCTTGGACGTCTATTGTATCTTCTAGCACGCGGTCTAGCGGTCTGTAATTCATAAACTGAGGCACCAATGTAGCTCAGGCGGTAGCGCTGTTGCCTGCTGATTCGAAGTTACTCTCGAACGTGGGTTCGATTCCTACTTCAGCTGATTATCTGATTGGGTTTTTCAAAGTTTTCCCAACAGTAAGGCGAATGTCAGGTAATCTGCGGCGAATCCTCGGCCTCATCTCGCCATTACCATCTGTAACCAATATCATCGACGCTAAAGTCCACATCTGTGGAGTAACGGTCAGCGCGTCTGGCCGCGAAACCATGTGGCCCGGGTTCGATTCCCGGTCGGGACAAGTTACATGGTTGAAGTTTTTTCCGGGATTTTCCCTCAACCCAATATGAGCAAATGCTGGGTAACTTTCGGTGCTGGACCCCGGACTCATTTCACCGGCATTATCACCTTCATCTCATTCAGACGCTAAATAACCTAAGATGTTGATAAAGCGTCGTAAAATAACCTACTAAAAAAATAAAAAAAATCGACGCTAAATAACCCAGTAGTTGATAAAGTGTCGTTAATTAACCAACTAAAAAAATTCATGAACTGATGTGACAGTCTAGTATTCCTTTCATTCTTTGTACGTAGAATAATAACCAATTATTTCTGCATTGCTTTATTCTGTCGTTTATCTCTAATATATTAGAAACCTCGTTAATCCGGATCCCAATAAGCAGGACTTCGCTTAATCCGAACAGATAAAAAAAGGAGTTTGGAAAAATTAAAGAACTTTGTTTTAAGACTTACTTTTATATAGGCCTATTAGAACTATGGAATTACAATAGTTACCATATTACACCTGTAGTATTAAAAATAAAGAAAACCCATCAAGTTTGCATTTATTTACTTACAAATGGCTTTTAAGGAACCCGCAAGTTCATTGCCGCCATCACATAACCACGCCATCGGTCCCTATCCCGAGCAATTAATTCACTCTCTACCATCATATCCCACCTCCCTCAAATCCATTTCTATATTATCTTCCAATCTATGTCTCGGTCTCCCCAAAGGTCTTTTTCCCTTCGGTCTCCCAACTAACATTCTATATGCATTTCTAGATTTGCCCGTATGTGCTTCATGCCCAGTCCATCTCAAACGTCTGGATTGAATAATCCTAATTATGTCAGGTGAGGAATACAATGCGTGCAGTTCTACGTTGTGTAACTTTCTTCATTCTCCTGTAACCTCATACCTCTTAATCTCAAATAGGTATTTTCCTAAACACCTTATTCTCCAACACTCTTAACCTATGTTCCTCTCTCAAAGTGGGAGTCCAAGTTTCACAACCATACAGAACAACCGGTAATATAACTGTTTTATAAATTCTAACTTTCAGGTTTTTTGAGAGCAGACTGAGTGACAAAATCTTCTCAACCGAATAATAACAGGCATTTCCCACATTTATTCTGCGTTTAATTTCCTCTCGAGTGTCATTTATATTTTGTTACTATGGCTCCAAAATACTTGAACCTTTCCACCTTTTCAAAGGATAAATTTCCAATTTCTGTATTTCCATTTTGTACTATCTTTTGGTCACGGGACATAATCATATACTTTGTATTTTCGGGATTTACTTCCAAACTTACCTCTTTACTTGCTTCAAGTAAAATTACCGTGTTTTTCTAATCGTTTGTGAATTTTCTCCTAACATATTCACATCATCCGGATAGACAAGAAGCTGATGTAACTCTTTCAATTCCAAACCCTCTCTGTTATCCTGGATTTTCCTAATGACATTCTAGAGCAAAGTTAATCAAAGTTAATTAAACTATGCAAACATATATTATTATCGATTACACAAACAAAGATTTAAAGTAAGAAGCAAACTAGAATGCAAGGTTTTAAATGTGACTAGAAGTCAAAACTCGCATTCGTCCTGTAACTCCGTAACGACTAAGAATATTTACCCTTTTCAGATACCTCCGCGAATTATTAGTTAAGGAAATACATTCCAGGCTGTTCCAAAATAATATAGACATGTAGGTCTACCTCAAACCAACTTGCGCAGCAAGAGTTTCGAGTGATGCAGAGCCAGGTCCGTCAGGCACATCATAATTTTATGGGTATCACCTATGTACTGCATTGTATGTATTGTTTTACATTTTACTCTACTGTATAGTGTGTTTAGGCCTATAACCTTTAGATACACGATAATGAACGTGTTTTGTTGCTATAAACGGAGTTTTAATGCACTTTCTACTTTTTAGGTTATTTCAGTTAATCCGGACTTTCGTTAAACCGGTCAACTTATCTCCCCAATTAGTCCAAATTAACGAGCTTTTACTGTATCTATAAGATATCTGTATTTCGTTTATGGTCTGTTCTTTTGTATCGTGCAATATTTCTTAGAAACCTCATTTTTCTATATTCAAGTCTAGTTTTGTCCTCTCCATTTAAATCAAATTTCGCTACCACACAATAGCTTTGAAACGTACATCTTTCTTTAGAACTTTAGGATAATATTCTTTCTAGCAGCCTTATTTTTAAATGCCTACTTATCGTGTCATTAATAAAGTTTTACTCCTCCGTTTTTTAATTTTATTTTAATCAAGATTAACCATACACGACACATTTAAATATGGTAGATTTTAGCAACTTTAAATTAAAAATTTAGGTGCTATTCATAGACATTTCGCTAGCCCGCGCTACGAGCGTACTAAACTAGCCCCGGCTATCGACTGGTTACTTGTACGGGATTCATATCATATCATATCGCTAACACTGGTTTATGAATACGAAACACGTTAGTTCGCTGATCATCCACCGGAAGCCCGCGCTAAGAATGTCTAAGAATACGGCCTTTAGAATTTTAGAAGCCAGATTTAGCATTTATAGCAGTTTTTATGTTAGAATTTAGCATTTTGTGACGTTCTTGGATGGAATATTTTTTTATAGAATGTTTGGTGGTAGAAATTCAATGTCATCAATGTGTTAATAGGTGCATTTTTTAGATTCTCCAATAACATTTTCGAAAATAATAAGTAAAGGAACATAATATATTAAAATACATTGAAATTTGAAAGAACAATGAAATTTGAATATTAAGAAACATGCCAAAATATATGGTATGATTTTATTCTGTCCCATCTTATTACTCAATGATAATCATCCGTTACCACACATCTTGTTTGTGAGTGAACAATGGACCTGAAGAGATCACATTGGCAGCCAATATAGTACCACCAGCATTAGAAAGATTAGTTGAAAACTCAATATGATTGTACAGATAACAACAAAAAGTGTGTCAGGTAGGTCACATTCCTGTGCCATTCATACAGTAAAGGCTAACATGAGAATGTGACCGAAGTATTTTTTGTAGAGTCACCAATGTAGCTCAGTCGGCAGACTCGCTGGGCTGCTGATCTGAAGCTGCGCTCGGGCTTGCGTTAATTTCCCGTTTCGTCTGATTACCTGGTTGGGTTTTTCCAAGGTTTTACCCAACCATAAGGGAAATGTCAGATAATCTACGGCGAATCCTCGGTCTCACCTCACTTCATCGCACCAAAAAATTGTAGTCTTTTAAAATGTTTACTTATTCCACATCTTAAAGCTTCAATGCTAATGTAAGATCAATGAAATACAGTAAATGAAATGAAAATGAAAAGTCTCATAAAATGTCATTTCGCTCTTATTTTGCATACATTTCGCATTTTACATTCAATCTCACATTTTATCGCGGATTAAAAAACTAAACTAATATAATTACCACTTAACTTGCTTTCAAACAGCATTTTGAACAGCATTTGGGCACATTTCGCATTTATCGTGACTATGAAAATCTATTATCTCTAGACATAGCGCATTCTAAAATATTTAAGCTTGTTTACTTGATCTGTAATATCGTTTTCTGTTACAATCTTGGATTTTAATTATTGTATTTTTCTGAAAATTCAATCACTTTACTTTTGTTTGTAGATGGGCCTATAAACATATTGTATTCCTTTGCTGTTCTATTTAACTCACACAGGGTGTTGCAAAACTTCTAAGGATGGTAGAGGAGCCCAAAACAAAGATTTTTTGTTATATAACCATAGGTCGGAAAGCAGTAGTTACGTCACTCGTCATCTTCGAACGCAGACATTGGTGATACACATTGAGAGTGTGGTAACCATTTAAAATTGTTTTGGTGACATTTTGTTTACAGGTATTGTTCAAACGTGCGGCCTCCTGCTTCAATACATGATGTACAACGACGTGATAACGCATCTCTCATACGTTGAAATACTCAATGTTGCTGTTGTAAGTGATCGGCAGCTACAAGAATCCGAGCAACGAGGTCCTCCTCTGACACAATTGGCATTTCATACACTAAACACTTTAAATGTCCCCACACAAAAAATCGAGTGCGGTAAGAGAACGAGCAGGCCATGCAATAGGCCCAAACCGGTCAATCCAGTGTTCACCGAATGTGCCACGTAGATGCTCTCAAATTTGAAGAGGTAAATGAGGGGTTGCACCATCATGCTGGTACCACGTGCGATGCCGGATGTCAAGGCGAATATCTTGGAGCAACTCAGGCAATGTGTACCGCAAAAACTGTAGTATTGGGCACCGTTGAGACGCAAGGGCAGCATGACCGGCCCAATTAAATGACATAGTTATTTAACGAAAAAATCTTTGTTTTGGGTCCTCTACCATCTCTAGAAGTTTGAGTAACTTATGGAATTTTCCAACACTCTGTATATTCATTTCTGTAATTTGTCTCGGAGTTGGAAATAAGTACTTGATCATCAGCAAAATTAGTGTCATTACATATTTCTTTTGATCAAAATTAAATTCATAAAATTTTAACTTTTTCAACCATTATCCAGTAATTTCGTATATTCCAGTATATTAAAATAAGAGCGGTGACATACTGCAGGAAGTTATTTTTTTCTATATTATCTGAATTCACTTCGTGTACCTTTATTTTGGAGCCTTTTCTTTAGGCCTACTCTTCCCACCCCCTCATCTTCCTCGTCTTACACTTCTCTTCATTATTTTCCTTCTCATTATGTTCCTCTTATCTCTTCCTCCGTGACTCACTTGTCTGCACTCTGAAAATCGGTCTTTGACGCTACTTCTGAGGACCACGGCATCTTGATCTTGTCGACACAAACCCATTGTTCAGAGATTCAGAGGTTACAATATCGACTGTGAGACATGATGTAGGCGAAACTCCATTAAGTCAAGAGTTTAATACCTAAATAACAATGAAATTTTACCATCATTATAACTGGCTCAACAACCCAGGTCAGAATTCTTCTGCAAACTACCCTGTTCCTAGTGACTGAACACCAGTTTATAATTTTTAATAGTTTTACATCTTCTTGGACTCCATCTGTCCACCTTAGCTTAAGTCTTGCTAATGCCCTTCCATGTATGTGTTTTATTTCCAGTTATTATTTTATCTCTATCCCTAGCATTCATTCCCTCGCTATGGGCTGCCCATTTCAATCTATTTTAATACAAATCTGGCTTTTCAAGTATAGCTGTCTGTAATGCTGACCTGAATCATTTTCAAAGGAAAAATTGTTCTGGGGCCGGACATCGAACCCGGGACCTTGGCTGAACACGCCAACGCACTACCGACTGAGCTATCCAGGAACTCTATCAATTTTTCCCTTGAAAATTATTCAATTCAGCTTTACAGGGAGCTATACATAAAAGGCTAGATTTGTATAATACACGTAACTGTTCGTTAACTTAAAACTACAAATTTAAGTGACGCAGAAAGTGTGCACTCAATGTTGTGCCTCTGATTTCTTGTCAACCCACTTGAGTTGTGTGGATAAAAAGGGAATAATTGAGCTGGGGTCTGGTAGAGTTACTGGGTAGTTCAGTCGGTAGAGCGTTGACGCGCTCAGCCAAAGGTCCTGAGATCAATGCCGGGCCCCCAAACAATCTTTCCCTTGAAAATGCTTATTTTAATATCTTCAACAATATATGATGATCTAAAGAGCTCTTTACTATATCCTAGTCGTCATAAAGGCTTGCACACTATTCATTCATTCATTCATTCATTCATTCATTCATTCATTCATTCATTCATTCATTCATTTATTTTATTCCATAGATCTTACATGAGCAATGAAGCTTTAAGATGTGGAACATGTCAACATTTTACAATATTACAATTACAATTTTTACAAATTTTTATAGTTTTACAATTTAGTAATTTTCTACAATTTTTACAATTTCGTACAATTTTTTTTAATTTTTTTACATTTTGGCGAGATGTAGTGAGATGAGATGAGGTCCGAGGATTCGCCAAAATATTACCCGGCATTTGCCTTTTCGGTGGGGGAAACCTCGGAAAAACCCAACCAGGTAATCAAGTCAAAGGGGTTGATGCCAAGGACTCGCCATAGACCATCCGGCTTCAGTCCCACGGCTGGGGAAAACCTCCGAAGAAACCAAAGTCCAAAGGGGGATCCAACCCAAGCCCGAACGCAGCTCCCGATCAGCAGCCCAGCGAGTCTGTCGACTGAGCTACATCGATGGCTCTACTAAAAGTATACAATACATAGCCAATCAGATTATTAAATTTACAAACGCAAACGATCATTCATAAGTTGAGCTATATTATAATACAAAACAATTTAATTAAATTTAAGGCATAAACAATTCAACCAGTTGTGATATACAGAAATTGATAATACATATCATGCAAACTACTTCAAATTACAAACACAAACAATTTATCAGTAGAGCTATATAGATTACTATTCAATTTAAAGCATATACAATTCATCGGCCAAAACTATACAAATATATACAATACAAAGCAGCATACTTTCATTAAGCTATACAAATTTGTGCAATTAATATCAAGTAGATTAATTCAATTTATAATCATAAACAATTCATCAGTTGAGCTATACATATTACCATTCAATTTACAGTAGGTCTATATACAATTCATCAGTAGAGCTACACAGACTAGTAATCATTTTAAGAACATATACAATTCATCAGCCAAACTATACAAACATATACAATCAAATTAGTTCAATTTACAAACTTATTTTCGTTAAGCTATACAATTCATATGAAGTAGATTAATTCAATTTATAAGCTTAAACAATTCATCAGTTGACCTATACAGTATACTATTCAATTTACAGTACATACAATTCATCAGTTATGCTAAACAAAAAATACAATACATAGTATACAGATTAAGTCAATATAAAAACATATTTTAGTTGAGCTATATAAAATTGTACATGTCATTTAAGTAGAATAATTCAATTCACAAGCATAAATATTAGAATATCAGACTCAAAGAAAGACGTCACCCTGGAAGACCAAGAACGAGAAATTTGAGGATGGAATGGCTAATAAGCTCAATCCCTGCAAGTGATGATGATTCTGATGACTTTTTTATGAGAATCTTTATTTCTTCCGAACGTGTAATATTTTCTATCAGCACCAGGTCTACTACCATGCATTAGTACAGATTTTACTAAGGTTTTATGTCCAACACTGTGCATTAACGGTTAACATGTCTGACCGTGAAACGAGCGGGCCCGGAATAAGTTACCTACTTGAAATGTTTTCCAGGTTTTTTCCTCAATCCATTACAAATGCTGAGTAACTTCCGGCACTGAACCCTGGACTCATTTCGCTGGGATTATCACCTTTTGTTTCACTCGGACGCTAGATGATGATCGCAGTTGATAAAGCGTCATAAAATAAACCTATAATAGGGTTTATGTAATCTAATTTGTGTTCTATTACTGGGAAGTTTTGGTTTGAAATATTTGAGCTTACAATAATAACATTTATTGGCACTTTGAATTCCTTTACTTGTTTCTTGTTTATTTTATCATTAGATTTATTGATTTTATAAACGTATCAGTTCTAATTTAAAGTTTTCTATCTTGCTATCTCTTTTTCACTTCTTTTATATTTTTATTTACATTAATCATGTCATATTCTCTTATTTATTCGTTTATGTGGATATTCATTTTATCAGTTACATTATTTAGCCTAAACGTATCATGTCAGTTTCTTGTCTACCAATAATATCAGTGTCATCTGCGTATGGTGATATTTATATCAGTTTATAAAATGTAGTTCCTCTTGACTGGATGTCTGCATCCCTGATAACTAAGGTTCGGAGAAAGTAACTGTATCAGGATAGGCCGTATAGCTGTATAGGAAAATTCCTTGACTTGCTTCAGACTAAGTAAACAGTATAGCCAGTACCAGTGTTTTTGGCGCGTGTCCCTGAGTAAAAAGCCAGTCAGTGAGCACTTGCTGCCAGTGCAGCTGAGAACGGAACCACCCAACACGTCACGTCAGCAATCTGCCCACTGCGTCAAAGGCAAGACACTCGCACTTCGCGTTTCTGGGGTGTGTCTTGAGTACACTGTCCAGTCAGTGGCATCTGTTGCTACTTCGGCTGAGAGTGGTACCACCTTCTAAACAGATGTGACGTCAGCAATCTGCCAATCACAGTTGTCAGCTTTCTCGCCCACATTTAGTGGCAAAGATAAGATACTCGCTCTCAACGTTCCCATTACCTATTTCACACGCCGGAAACGGTGGCACTGGCTGTACCTCCTTCCACTAGCTAAAACTCTACCTGCTGAGAAGAGCACTTCTTCCCCACCCCCTAGCTAAAACGTCAGTGACTGGACAGTACAGTCTATAGGAACTGAATATACATCGTCACTACTGTCAGCTGGGGGACACGCGACAACTAGTTAATGTTTGTAAAAAACCCCAGGACCAAGGATGCCTATCTTGATACAGCTAATTTATCCGAACCTTACTGATAACGTTCTCCAGTGCTATATCGTGATGTCCCACCACGTGCTATATTAAATAACAAGCATGAAATTAAGTCCTCTTATCTCAACCTACTTGTTGTTCCAAAGGGTTCTGATAAATCTGTTTGAAATTTGTTTAAATATTAACTGTTTACCATGTTGCTATAACAAACGCAATAATTTTCTCAGGTATTTTATATTACTTTATTGCAGCATACAGTTTTCTTCTACTAACACTATCGTATTCCGAGATAAAATGAATAAAAAAATTAATATACTATGTCATACGCCTTTGTTTTGTTTTTGTTTTTGTTTTTTTTTGTTTTTTTTTTTTTTGTTTTTTGTTTTTTGTTTTTTTTTTTTTTTTTTTTTTTTTTTTTTTTTTTTTTTTTTTTTTTTCAAAATCTGTAATGAAGAATTTATTACACTCCTACTTTTCTTACATTCGCTGGACTACATGTTCTACAAACTGTATTTCCAGAATATACCTACAGGATTTTGCAAACAGAATACAATTTTTCAATTATTTAGCAAATAAACAAAACACGCCGATATCAATCTCGATTCCCCATAGAAGATAGGTAAACTTGTGTAAGAAGTTCACACGAATTGCTCAATGCATCTTGGTACCTTGAACCTTGAGAACATGGTCAGACATATCGTTCATCTTCAAACCTTTGTCACATCCCATTCTATTACAATCGTCCAATTATGTACCTAACTCATTAACCAATGCAGAGTCAGTTCTAAATAGACGTCGATAGACCTTTGCTTCCCAGTTTTGTACCTTCGAGTTCATTCATCACCGCAGTTTCATTGTGTAACCACTGCAAATTTAGCGTCCTTTAAATATCGGTAATGGAATTTACGTTGGAATCTGATGCATAGAGTTTCTCAACTGCATTTCTCTTGGCACGACTGCGAAGTGTAAAGAGGACGACACTATTTTCAGTGGAGCGATATTTCAAAATTCCGCCTACGGTAGTTGGAGCCCATAGTAAAATACTTGCGAACTAGTTATTATCTGTTTAGCAAGCTGACCAGATGGCTCAGATATCCTACAGCTGCCAAATGCATTTGGTAACAATTCAACATGTCGCAATTTAGAGTCAACCAGCACAACTATTAAAATGTAGAAATGGAAAGATAAAAGAAAGGAACAAAGACAAGAAAAAATTACATGAGAAACTAGAAACACGACAAAATGAAGAAACTTAATCAGGTGAGGGAAGAGAAGTTAATCGCAATTTAAACTGAGAAACAAGGAAGCAAAAGTGTGAAAATATACTAAGAAAGAAAAAAGAAACAAAAAGTAACCGAAATGGAAATAATAAAAAGAGGAATAAGGCCGAGAGAGGTGGATCAGACGGTAACGTTTGAGACTCGCATTCTGCAGGTCCGGGTTCAATCTGATTGAGGTTTTCATGGTTTCGCTTCGTCACAAAGGCAAAGCTCAGATTTTAAATTAACATATCATGATTCATCACCCCCTTAATCATCAATATCTTACTTACTTACTTTACTTACTAACTTACTTACTTACTTACTTACTTACTGGCTTTTAAGGAACCCGCACGTTCATTGCTGCCCTCACATAAACCCGCCATCGGTCCCGATCCTGAGCAAGACTAATCCAGTCTCTATCATCATATCCCACCTCTCTCAAATCTATTTTAATATTATCTCTCGGCCTTCCCAAAGGTATTTTTCCCTCCGGTCTCCCAACTAACACTCTATATGCATTTCTGGATTCGCCCATACCTGCTACATGCCGTGCCCATCTCAAACGTCTGGATTTAATGTTCCTAATTATGTCAGGTGAAGAATACAATGCGTGCAGTTCTGTGTTGAGTAACTTTCTCCATTCTCCTGTAACTTCATCCCGCTTAGCCCCAAATATTTTCCTATGAACCTTATTCTCAGACACCCTTAATCTCTGTTGCTCTCAAAAGTGAGAGTCCAAGTTTCACAACCATACAGAACAACCGGTAATATAACTGTTTTACAAATTCTAACTTTCAGGTTTTTTGACAGCAGACTGGATGATAAAAGCTTCTCAACCGAATAATAACAGGCATTTCCCATATTTATTCTGCGTTTAATTTCCTCCCTAGTGTCATTTATATTTGTTACTTTTGCTCCAAGATATTTGAATTTTTCCACCTATTCGAAAGGTAAATCTCCAATTTTTTTGTTTCCATTTCGTAGAATATTTTGGTCACAAGACATAATCACATACTTCGTCTTTTCGGGGTTTACTTCCAAACCTATCGCTTTACTTGCTTCAAGTAAAATTTCCGTGTTTTCCCTAATTGTTTGTGGATTTTCTCCTAACATATTCACGTCATCCACATAGACAAGAAACTGATGTAGCCCGTTCAATTCCACACCCTATGTGTTATTCTGAACTTTCCTAATGGCATACTCTAGAGCAAAGTTAAAAAGTAAAGGTGATAGTATATCTCCTTGCTTTAGCCCGCAGTAAATTGGAAAAGCATCAGATAGAAGCTGACATATAGGGCTCTGCTGTAAGTTTCATTGAGACACATTTTAATTAATCGAACTAGTTTCTTGGGAATACCAAATTCAATAAGAATGTTATATAAAACTTCTCTCTTACCCGAGTCATATGGCTTTTGAAATCTATGAATAACTGATGTATTGTACCCTTATACTCCCATTTTTTCTCCAATATCTGTCGAATACAAAAAATCTCATCAATAGTCGATCTATTACGCCTAAAACCACACTGATGATCTGCATACAGAGTAAAATTTTGGAAATATGCAACATTTTATTCCTAAATTATTGTATCTTGTACAATAATGAAATTTGGTATTTGTAAAACACTGTCCTTCTGCTATATGAAAAAAATATTTTTACGACAAAAAAAAACATATATATATATTTTTTTTTTTTTTTTTCAAAATTCAAAATGTACAGTTCGCTGTGCAGTGATGAAGTGTTTCCCTCATAACTCATAAACTTGTTACGTTTCATGTTGTCTCTTTTTTATTTTATTGCTGAAACTCATGTTTACAATATCATGCTCTTTCAACTATAGTCCTTAATAAATAATATATATTTTTTTATTTTGTGCTAGAAGAAAATACTGATATTTGACCATTTTGTAAAATTAATTTATTTTTTATCAGACAATCTATGAAAGATAGAGAAATGATTTTGCACCAGATTGTAGATAATATGACATGCTTTAATATACAAAAAAAAATTTAATCGCAGAATGTTGAATAGGTTTTGAGTTATGTGGGAAACGCTTCATCACTGTACAATGAATTGAATTTTGAAAAAAAAAATAAATAAGTATTTTTTTTTAATCGTGCAAATATTTTGTTCATATAGCAGAAGGACAGTGTTTTACACATACTAATTTTTATTATTGTACAAGATAATTCTTCACCTGACATAATCAGGAACATTAACTCCAAACGTTTGAGATGGGCAGGGCACGTATGGGGGAATCCAGAAATGCATATGGAGTGTTAGTTGGGAGGCCGGAGGGAAAAAGACCTTTGGGGAGGCCGAGACGTAGATGAGAAGATAATATTAAAATGGATTTGAAGGAGATGGGATATGATGGTAGAGACTGGATTAATCTTGCTCAGGATAGGGACCAATGGCGGCCTTAAGTGAGGACGGCAATGAACCTCCGGGTTCCTTAAAAGCCAGTAAGTAAGTACAAGATACAGTAATGGAGGAAAAAAATGTTGAATATTTCCAAACTTTACTGCTGTAAGCTGTATCTAACCCCTTAACGAACGTAGAAATTTTCATTCCCTTGTTCTCCTTTTCAAGTCCCTCACAATTCTACACCTACACAGCTTTTCTCCCACTCCATTAGCTACACACGCATGAAAAATAGCCTCATACTAGCCATCCCAATGCACAAAACATCGAAGTATTCATCATCATTCACTATCGCTATAGCGCTTGTAGAATACCCTGCACAGTGACATCAGAGACTGTAGGAATGTAACTGTATTAAAAGAAAACTTATGTTAGTAATCACCTTCCTACTCAGTAGATGCAATGGAGTAAATGAAATATTTTAACTTTATTGTAAATATTTCGAAATCGTTACTACTTTTTTTTTTCTCTTAAGTATGTACAATCTGTTTCTTATTTTCATATGTTCACTCATTTTCCTTCATCACTAAATACAGTATATTATGCAATTAATATATTATATTCGTAATTTTTCA
The DNA here is from genome assembly GCF_040183065.1 of Periplaneta americana. Lineage (NCBI taxonomy): Eukaryota > Metazoa > Arthropoda > Insecta > Blattodea > Blattidae > Periplaneta > Periplaneta americana. The sequence goes on along the minus strand of NC_091124.1, from coordinate 149,242,427 downwards.
CAGCTAATGTGATTTTATCTTTGCATTTGTATTTTTCCCTCCCCTTTTGTTGCATTTATGTTTTTTGTATTTGTACTTTTTTCTTCTTATTATTTAATTATTCTCTCTGCATTTCTTTTTTTTTTACTGCAGGCCTATATTTGTATCCTGGTGGTGTGACAGAAAACACCTGATGACCTTAACTCCACCAGATTAAGTAAATAAACAAATAAATGATAGGTAAATAGATAAATGGATAGATAAATGAATAAATAAATTGCATGAGCATAAGCCATTCCTAACTCATGACAATAAAAACAGGAACTGAACAATATTCAGCACCTAGGTACGCAAAGATCGTAGGTGTGACCATAGATGTTAAAAAGTGTATAAATAAATGCATATAAAAGAAAGAAATAAAGATCAAAGTAAATTTAGAGGAACGAAAAAGGAACACAGACCAAGAAAAATGAGTAGAAATAATTAGAATGAAGAAAATGAGAAGAAGTAGCTTGAGAGGGAGGGACGGAGGGAAATAAGGGAGAAAAGAAAAGGAGATAAAGAAAAGAGAAGAAGGGAGTATGTAAGGAAAAATGAGAGGAAGGAAAAATAAATCAAGCTGGGAAGTTTGATATTTTATCGGTTATTTAACAACACTCTAGCAACTGTTCTGTTATCTATACTTCGTTCCATAATATCTAGGAGGAGAAGTAAACATAGCCGGCAGAGGAGAGAAGTATAATTGCTATTCAACCAATGGCAGAGGTCTCATTCCACGCTTGACTTGAAGTTGGACGGTCTGAAGCGTTCTAACCTCGTCCAACTTACAAGCCATTGGTTGAATAGCAATTATACTTCTTTCCTTCTCTGCCATAATATTTACTTCTCCTGTCAGACATTATGGAATGAAGTATAAATTCGCTGCAATTGATGAGAGATACTTTGACGAGATTAGTCCGTCCAGCCGTTCTTGAGAGATATTTTGAACTGAAAGACTGAGAAATGGGAGGAAAAATTTTAAAAGGTCTTACAAGGGAGTTTGGGGCTGAGAAAAACTGAATATATGAGCTCCAAGCCTCTTGGCCACTTGTCTCACTTGGAGTTTCGCTGCTCCACTGAAGGAGCTCTAGAAAATTTTGAAGTGGAAAAAGACGAAAATGAACGTAACTTAACAGCTACGGAAGCACTTTCGCTTTTATAGTAAAGTACCATCTCACGCTACGCGAATTTCTTCCCTCTCTACCTCTTTCTACAACCTGTTCGCAACACTTGCTACTCCCTCTCAAACCCCCGAAAACCCTCACTGGGTCTCTCTAATTGTTGGACGGACAGTAATGGATCTCGCTGCCTAACTTTGTATAAGTTCTAATGGAAACAAGAGAGACAGCTGCTGTCGCTATGTGAGTAGAGGAAATATGAAAGTGATGGGGAGAACTTACAGTTCTGCCGAGTCTATTTATTGGACGAACAGCACGTTATTAGATTAACATGAAATTCCGGAGTTCGTAAATTCCGCCAAATGTGTTGGACTAATATTCATAAGCAAAGCTCGGAAGTTGGGGACTTGTGTCTTTGAACGTGGCTAAGCGACCGGACTTCAATGTCAACAAACTCCCGCTTCCAGCACGGAGGTACTGTCAGGTCTGCTATAAAAGTGGTTCCTGGCTGGAGCAACATAATGATAATATTATGATAGGTTGAAACATCTAATTTTATAGCATATATATAAATAAACATGCAAAATACATCAAATTTACAGTTCTGCTCTGTACATTTCATTACAGTGTATGACTACATGCATTCGAAGATTTTCGAACCCATAAATTCTTCGTCTGTTAGTTAAACATGATTTGAAACGAAGGAAACTTATTTCCACGTCACATGAAGTGACGGGAGCAAACTTTAATTATTTTATTTTATTTATTTTAACTAGCTACCTAGTGAGTACAAATTGCATTTATAAAATAAAAATGTTTCTAGCCACTACCGTAAGAGTCAGGATCGTGTACGGTGTGGTCTTAGTGAATAATATAACATAAAATTTACAAGGACAGTTTACTAAATACAGTAATTAACTTAATTCAAACCAATAAGTACAACACAAGAGCAAGAATAAAGAAGAAAGGGAAAACGAGAGAAAAATACACATTTAATATAAATTGACAATCCGACAGAAGCCAGTGATATTCAATAAAAACATGAATATAGTCGATAGAAATAAAAGGTAAAAAAAGTACATTTGTTACTATTATATATCATGGATAATTTTACAAAATTCTTTTTTAAAAGTTTCAATTTTAAAAAATTTCAAATTTGGAAAATGGTTTGAAATTTTATTATAAAGTCTTGGGCCTAAATAAAATACTGAATATTTTCACTGTCACTGTTTCCTGTTCGATTTTCAGCAGATCTCGTATCTGAGAAAGATAAGTATATCCTAAATTTTTCTCGCAAATAGTTTTCAATTAGTGTATCACTACTAGGGAAGGTCCCTCTACGACTTGGACAAATTCTCCATCAATTTAAAGGACTGCAATGTCTTTCAATGAATGCCCGTTTCCAGCTCTAGTTTATGTGTGGTACAACTTACAAGATATAAACTCTGCATTAGAAGAAAATAATGTATCTCCTCAGAATTCCTCCACGAAATTCTGTACCTAAAATTTAAGAAATGCATTTTCAAACTTCCATAACACCCATTCGAATAACACGTATTTTCTCATTCCTCTAACAGACCGTTTACCTGTAATTCTCTTAATGTCATTGGCTTCGACGTGACACAGTTTATTCGTTCGTCTTCTTGCCATTCGATGTGACCACTTTCTTAGTACAAACGACTGTCCCTGAGCACTTGCAGCGTGAGCTTTGTGTACGTTATGCCTGTAACCTTACTCAAGCACACGACACACAAGTCCCCAAGATCCGAGCTTTGTTCATAAGTGGTGAGAAGATATTTTGACAACACACTTCGAACGTACACATGCGATGTGACCATAGATATTAAAGGGTGTATAAATACATGCATATAAAGAAAATGAAATATGAATTAAAGTAAATAAATACATATAAAGGAAAGAAATATGGATTACAGTAAATTTAGAGGAACGCAAAAAGAAAACGAAGAAAAGACAAGAGGAATAGAAATAATTAAGAGGAAGAAAATGAGAAAAAGTAGTTTGAGAAGGAGGGGCAGAGAGAAATACTAATCATATCGGCTGAAGCACCGTTTTGCAATTCTGGCATTTTTTGTATTAAGAATGCCTCCTTTTCTTCAGTTTCCCTCGTCATTATTATTTTCGTATTTTTCAGTTTCATATAATTTCCACTTGGTTGTTGTTTGATATCGTCGGCAAAAACGTCGGCCACTTCTTCAGGCTTCAGCTGTGGTAGCCCGAAAAACTTTTGAGAAGTTTACTGGTTTCGGAGTCGTTCTGTTTATAGTAATTCATTAAATGTAGTTATTGAATTTTTTTCGACCAAATGAGATAAATGAAAGTCATATTCTTTAATTACGGCATGAGGAAGTACAGTATATAGTATAGTATATGTATTTAACCTGGTAGAGATAAGACCATCTGACCTTTTCTTCCCCTTTACCAGGGGATTACAACTACAATATTAAGAATAAAATTACAATTATAACTACAATTAATATTAAATTTACAGTTACAATAAAAATCTAAGTAGGCCTACTAAAATATTAACTGGTTAATAAAGGCTAGACATTTTATTGTGAAAATTAAGAACAAAAAAAGATTTTTTTTACTTGAGTAAAAATCAAATCTAGAATAAAATTGTATAGTGATGAAATTACCGAATATTGAAATATTTTGTGCTAGAATAAGAGAACTATTTAGAAGAAGCCATGTCTGAACGAGTCTCAATTACTGACCAAGTGCCTAGCAAGTTTGCGTTTGAATTCAATTTTATTTCGACAGTCCCTGATGCTAGCAGGTAGCGAATTCCAGAGTCTTGGCAGGGCTATTGCGAAAGAGGATGAGTATGAGGAGGTGCGATGGGATGGTATTGTTAGTATTGTTTCATGGTGAGAGCATGTGTTCAGATTATGGTGAGAAGAAAAGTAAGTGAAGCGAGATGACAGGTACGAAGGAATAGAAGACTTCAATATTTCGAAGAGAAGGAGAAGTGAATGTAAATTTTTATTCTCATCAACCTATTGCTTCTAGGGATGGGGTAATATGATCATATTTGCGAACGTTGCTTACAAAACGTACACACAAATTACGAGCATGTTGAAGTTTCGTTTTGTTGACGTTCGAAAGATCAGTCAGTAAATGTCGGCATAATCAAAATAGGACAATACAAACGTCTGCACAAGGGACTTTTTAAGCAAGAGGTAAGATGAACATTTATCATTTTTAGCACATGGATAATAGAGTATACTTTTCTACAGGTTTCTGTAATACAGATGACATAAATACCTACGTGAATTGACTGCTTAAAATCACAAAAACAACTATTTTCGGCTGAAGTTGAAACCGGTATTTACACATTCATTACACATACATTTAAATGCTTGTATGTAATTTTGTGATCTTTTGTCCGGATGGAGAAAAAAACTAAGAGCAAGTAATTAAATTCCGTTTTTCCGTGAATCGTAAAAATCTTGTGAAAAGACGTTCACAGAAAACATGATGCCTGCTTGTGTGCATCATGAAACTGCAGGGGTGCACTTCAGAAATAGGAAATGTTTTAATAGTGCTGGCCGGCTACAGTTGTAGGAAGAAGTACCGGTACGTGTCAAGGAACAGCGAAACACTTGGGAAGTGCACTAAAATGAAGTCGTGCAACGTTTAAATTTATACAGCTACGGAATAATGGCAAATGTATTTCGTGAAATGTCACATTAACGTCACATAAACAAAATTAACAGAAAAATAGAAAGCAGCACTGCAAAAAGGAAGTCGGTACAAGATGTTGCAGATCGACCTTCCAAAATAACCACATCAGGTTTATTGAAAGTCTGCCAGTCCTAAGACTGGAGAAAATGAGAAGAAAAATTTTTTTGTTAACTTTAGCAGAATTTACGTGTGGCACAAATAAAAAACGAAAGACATTTTTGGTTTACTCACGCCGTGAAAATCGCCTCTGAGCACTAGTTCCGCCCGTTATACCATACAAATCTCTAAAGGAGAATGGAACAAAGGAAACAGAGTGTGTTAAATGGGAGATTAGGAGATAATGGACGAAAAATTAAGGAAAGAAAATAAGAAAGAGAAGCAAGAAAGAAGAAACTAAAGAATACCATATGTTAGTTGTAATTAATTGAAACGTGTTGCCAAACTCAAACTTCAGGCTGTATTTCACTTCTGCGAGTTAGGGACTGATCCAAAACCTTGACCTTTCTCAACTACTAATTTCGTCACTTCATTGTTTATTTTTCCAAGATGGATGAAAAAGACTGAAGCCACATTAAGAACTTGTTACGCGATTCGAACCTTCACATAGTACAACAGTCACCTCTAAACACTTCCGAGTCATAGAATTAAACGAGACTCTCATCGCTCACGACAATACAAATAAGTCGCTAAAACATTAGCCATAATTCAGAGCTATAAATTATTAAGATTTCCATAAAATTGCTATTGGACTAAATGTGAAAACATAGGAAACTTAAATCTGAAAAAGGTTTCATGCAGAAAACATATAAAATAAAAATAGAGTGAAACCTAGATTGTACGTAATGAAGGGGAATCATTTAGATTAAGCACAAATTAGAACTAATTACGCTCGTAGCGCGGGCTAGCGAAAGGTCTATGAATAGTACCCTTAAGGATTATTTTAACTAAAATTACCAGATGTCTTTTAATCAACAGAAAGTGATTGGAATTTTAATATATAATATTAGATATTGTATTATAACTAATTTGCAGCAAAATTCTGTGGGGTTTGTCCAAAATATAGTAACTCCAAAAAACCTGTTTTGAGATACAAGCATTTTTCTTTTTACTTTTCCTATAAATATCACAATTCTACTTTAGATACAAATGTGAATGAAAGTAGCATAAGATTAGATTAAGATATTACGGCTATACCAAACGAAAGAGAACTGTTTTTATATAGGGCCGCGCTACAAAGTGATCGTATCTGTAGTTACAAAGTTCGAGTAAAAATAGAAAAAAGTTTTTCTTTCGATACATTTAAGATGAATTTGGAATTCAATGCGATGAATTGTAAAGGAACTAAAGTGGTGGATTCCAAACTGGCCTAAGTTAAAATGACAAGTTATGAGAACAATGGTAAAAACTGACAAAACAAATTTGACGCTCCTAGTGCCCGTACGTATTTTTTTCAAACTTATCTAAGTCACGACTTAGGAGGGTGTGTTAAATAAACGTACGAAGTTATACTTGAAAAGGATAAATTAAAACGTGAATGAAACAAGTTAAAATTAAAAAAAAAAAAAATGACTTCGGACACTTTGGAATCTATCTCTTCAATTATGTATGAATTTTAGCATACTATAAAAACTAATGTTTACAATACCACAGTCTTAGCAATGTTGAAATTTTGTTTTGTACCTTACATTATATCTTAATTTTGTAAATTTAAACTATTCAAATTATAGGTCCTACAAATATGCATGACAACACTATAAAACAAACCAATAAATCTACAATAGAAGGTTGTAAGAGCTATTTTTGTCTTTTTTAAGTGGTCGCTAAACATGCTGTATGTATGAAGTTTAATAGCCTACAAAAGTCATACGTTGAAATAATCTAAATGGAAATAGGCCCTAGTTATTGTATGCAATGACAAATGTTACTAGTAGTAGATGATTTCGATGGAGAAAAAGTTTTTTATTAGGATAAAGGTTGGTATATTTGTGATACTAATAATATTATGATAGTACCTTTTGAGAGTCCCGCGCCGTGGCGTCGCTGTCTAAGGCATCCTGCCTAGGACTCGCGCTACGGAATGCACGCTGGTTCGAGTCCTCGAGGGGGAAGAAATTTTCTCATAAAAATTTCGGCCAGTGTATGGGACCGGTGCCCACCCAGCATCGTGATGCACTTGGGGAGCTACGATAGGTAAAGAAATCCGGTTGCGAATGCCAACTAAAACGGCTGGGGGGATCATCGTGCTAACCACACGATACCTCCATTCTGGTTGGATGATCGTCCACCTCTACTTCGGCATGTGGGCGTGAGGCCAGCAGCCGGCTGGTCGGTCTGGGCCCCTCATGGGCTGTAGCGTCACGGATTATTATTATTATTATTATTATTATTATTATTATTATTATTATTATTATTATTAACTTTTGAGAATTTTTTACAATTTTACTGGGCGAGAGAAGGACCGATTTTGTGCAGAAACTTGTCCACGAACATTCTCTTAATACGTTGACGCAAAAAATCGATCTTTCTCTCGCTCAGTAAAAGTATAAAAAATTCTCAAACAGAACTATCATAATGTTATTAGTATCATAATATTACCAACCTTCGCCCTATCTCCTGAAAAATAATATGTCCTGTGCACTTAAAACTTTTGTTGTTGACATTCTTCATAAGTTATCAGAACTCTAAGTCAACCCAGTTTTGAATAGAATTCAAAATTTCCCTTGTAATTAGACTCAATATATTTTTCGAGTGGCCAGAAATAGATTACCACGTTTAATCTTGAAATACCACTACCTTGGTCGACCACTCAAAAGACTTCTAGACAGGCTATGGAGCCTGTAGCTCTGATTGCTTTATGATAAAACAAAACTCTGTAAATATTGAAAAAGTAGGCTAACCATGTTTATAAAAACTATCCTTAGCCAGAAACCTGAGGGATCACCTCCTTAAATTTTACACGTTTATCTATAGCTGCGCTTACCAGTGTCAATTCGCAAAGTGGTTTTAGTTCTTTTCATAGCACCGCAAGTTGTGCGTGTTGAAGAGTTCTTCTATCTGGAGACCAGTGCACGATCCCAAAGTTTTGACAGAACCTTTCAAGCCACTTTGTATATTTTACTGAAATGCGAAAAGGAAAGTCACTGCCTTAAGGATAAATGTCACCCGGATCGATTCTACTCAAATTTGTGCCATCTGGAGAATTCAAGTGAAGATTGATGGTCATTTTGGTTACAAAGAATGAAGTACTCAATTCCAGGAATGATCAACACATCTACTTACCAATTAGTAGACTATTTAAAGGTCCTGTGTATTCCTGATTACTTTAAATGGATGTGTGCAGAGTGCTCATGCCGCTAATGTACGATGGTGTTCGCTTCTCTGGCCAAATTAGACTTTAAAACATAACACTTTTGTCTCTCACACACCTGAATCAATATTGACCATCCCACTGGACGCATTTCAGCTAAAACAATCGCCAGCTATCGTGATCACTTCTCATTGTTTGTGTGAACAGGCCGAGAGTCTGTTGACTTTCCTTACAACAATTTAAAACTTCGTAATGTTACTTCCTCGCTGTAATTTTGCATAGGACGTGTTCTTAATTGTTTACTAGTAACGGTGTTATCATGGCGGCAAAGCCAGAATACCTGAAGTAGCATTAATACAAAATAATTAGACCAAATCTGATTTCACCATCATAATTGCGTCCATACGGAAATTATTATTGGGCACGTTCTTGTATTCATATAGCTTAAATAAGAAAATGTGATTGTATCACGTCTAGATGTACTACATATTTGTCTAAGTGTGCTAGTAGTTGAATAAAAATTTGAAATATGCTGGTTACTGGTTTAGAGACCTTTGTGAATTTGCTAATTTAATTGACCAATTATTTTTTCCATTATGAAATTTACCAATTATTTTTCCGACATGAAATTTACCAATTGATTTCCAATATGAAATTTATCATATTGGGAAGTTTTATTCAAAGAATGAAGTTTGATTAGAACGAGTCACTTCTTTCCTCCTACTTTATATTCTTCAAAGAAAAGTTTGGTTAAAATTTGTCAGCTATTTCGCGTGCACCACAATTAGCCTATCTGAGTATAAAATTTACAAAATGAATCGAAGTTAGCTATAATTGTTGAATTACTTCTCCCAATTTTATTATTGATGAAGTATGGTTAAAATAATTGATCGTGTACTTTGTATATACCTTGTTTAGTTTACTTAAAATTGTTTATTTAAAATACACATTCGTTATAATTAATCAGTTATTTCGCCTATACAACGCATTTTCGAATAGAATTCTAGTTAAAATTGATTAGTGATTAATTACTTGACTTCCATAATTCATTATCCACTTAGAAAACTTCAACGTAGAAAATACATCGCCCAAAAATTTTCCAAATACTTCGTTCAAGTGACATTCATTTGCTTAGAAAATATAATCTACAAACCCGAATTATTTCAAACGGTTAAATATTTCGCGTAGACTACATGATAATTTGTCCAAGCGAAATATACCTATATCACTCGAAATATTATTTAAAAATTTTGTGTTAATATGGATCAAATAAATATCGAAGTTTCTACATTGAGCTCTTTTTATGTTGCATTCTTGTTACTGTGTAAAAGTAAAGTTGTAATAAGTAAACAAGTACGAACTACAAAGTACTCGCTATTAAAAAACAAAGCCAAATTGACTATATGCTTTAATGAACTTTTTACATGTTTTAGGTCCCCTGTCCATTCTCCAAAGGTTTTTTTTAGTTATTTTATGAGGTTTTATCAACTACTACCCTATAGTTCAGAGCTGGGCACCGGGAGCGAATCCAAACTCTAAACGGGGACGGTTAGTGGAGAGTTGGGTAGTATCGGACATCGAGTAATATCGGACAGTGAGTTTCTTTCATCTACCACCAGAAGATAGTACCTGAATGATATGGTTACGTTTCTGTGCTGTCGCATGCAGAAACGTAACCATGTTATTCAGGTATTACCATCTGGTGGTAGATGAAAGAAACTCACTGTCCGATATTACTCGATGTCCGATACTATCCAACTCGCCCCTAATATTCATCCGCTACGGCTCAACGCTGCGCGGTGTTCGGCGCGGAAGAAAGGGGTTGAAGAGAAGTCATATGGTTCCCCGTGAGAGAGAAGAATCCGCTCTTGGTGCCCAGCCATGCTATATAGGTATCTAAAATCGGAGTGAGATGAAGGTGATAATGCTAGAGAGATGACAATGAGTCGGGATCCAGCGCCAAAAGTTACCCAGCATTTTCTCTTCATGGATTGAGAGAAAACACCGGAAAAACCTTAACAAGCTAACTTGTCCCAACAAGGATTTCAACCCGGGCCCGCTAGTTTCACGATAAGACGTGCTAACCGTTGTTCCACAGCGGTGAACCTCTAAAGGTTTCCCCACGTAATAGTTAACATCCAGTATTGAAGAATTATTTAACAGAAGAAACTATTCAACTTCCATTGATATATTAATCTTGCAAAATAAAGCTTCTGATATGAATAACCCTTTGGCAACATTACATCGATTACATTGGCTGCTTAAGGAGGCTCCATTATTCGCAGCACCACCTATTCCTCTCCAGCCATCATACCCGCGCACTACATCTCTGACATACCTACTCGAAACAATATAATATATGAAGTAGAAAAATATCAACGATATCAATGCTACCAAACTTGAACCTAAAGCACTAATATTACTAAAAAGTTGTAGGCCTATTATGTGATGTGATGAAAATAGTATTTTCACACACAACTCCTATAGGCCTATATAGGAAAAATAATTATGTTTCCGCAATTTAGCCTATTATGTAATTTTATAATCGCGATATAAAATATACACACAATATGTATGTAATCTGAATAAAACTGAGGAAATTAGAGTAGCTTGCCCCGCCTGATAAATATCTCAAATTGTGCCAACGTGTAACACTTACAAAATGTCCAATTACCGTGATATCTGTAACATGCGAGTAATCGAGGAAGTGTTTCCAGTAATGAACTTAATATCTAGAAAATCACTCAATTTAAGCAAGTAATGGGGGAAAATGTTTGAAAGTTGCAACTTAGTATCTCACGTTACATGATACCGGCTATAGTGACTGCCGTACTTCACAGATCTACCTGAGTCGTCATTTTCCTGTCAGGAAGTAAAGTAATCAAAGGATGCTTAGAGATTCGTTTTCTCTTCTGCAGGTCTATTAGTCGTCTATAATCCACAACAACTGCCATCTACCAATAAAGGGTAGAAGTAACTAAAGCACTTTAAGAAAACTCTGCAACGTAATTATAAAAAAAAAATCATACAGAGAATCATACTCAGAATCGAACTTGTTTCGCTTTCTGGAAGTCGGGAACACAACAGCTTGCCTTTGTTTAACTTCACGACATTGTACCAAATGATCATGCATTTAACGGCACGTTATGTCATGTAATTCTCTATTTATATACATTTCTCTATTGTGTTTTATCATATTACGTCATTCTGACGTGAAAAGTGAATACAAATTGTTGCTTGCGATTCCTTTACACTTGTTCACCGCGTAAAATGACGATGTTGGTGGTCTCTGTGGTAGCGTTTACGTCAGTCCTAAGGCCGTGCACATACAAACGGCACAGTAAATGAATAGGAAGAGAATCCCTGAAGTTAAAGCATACAGCTTCTAACTCTCTCAAGTGCTTGAAGAGCGTGTGAAGGGTTGAGTCTTCTGTCTGTAGTCTGATGTCTGTAGTGGCTTTCATCTCTGATTCCCGAGGCGCTTTTTATAAGAGTCAATAAACATTCGCTCACTTCTCTGCCCAGACAAACATTCTCATCTTCACACGATTCCTCGAGCTATTTTCGCACACGGTCTTTACAATTTTTTGTTCACGCTCTAGAAACATGATTTTCTACTTGCCACGGATGATTGAACCCAAGACCAAGTCGTACCTCGTGTATGGAACAAGGATGCAACAATTGAAATGCGGCGGTCTCTAAGTCCAGACACAAAGAAAAATACACTTGGGTGAAAATGGTCTTTCAACTCTTATTCTTTTTTCTTCCTTAGCTTTCCCTTATACTCTATCAGGCGTTGGGTTCCCTCGGCCAGTCATATGCCATTTCCTGCATTTTACTCTATCTGGTGTTAGACTTTTGTCTCCTGTAGAGTCTTTTCTCTTTTGTTTACTTATTGTTCAACGTAGCTTTCCCATCCTGTCTTTCTCCTGGTCTATTTCCTCCCGCTCTAACCTCCCACGTTTGTTTTGGTTTCCCATTAATATCCACCCTATTTATGTGGCTAAACCATCTTAGTTCGTTCGTCTCTAACGCTTTTATTACTGATTCTTGATTTTGTGTCCTCCTTATATTACTATTTCTTATTTTATGCTGTTTAGTTTTCCCTACGCATTTTCATAAATACTGTATTCTATTTCTGCATTTGTAACACTGTACTGCTTTCGTGTTTTGTGAGTACCGTTCGTACAACTTTGAGCAGTAGAGAAGTAGCTGCTTTATACAATCGCATTATAGTGTTATCGATTTCCTTATTACCTACTAATGTGTGGCTTATTTGATGAGCCTACTATAGTAAATTTTATTTACCTTATTTTACTCTATGACTACATTGAGCTTAGACCTCTATACAGGATAAACCGTACATAATGTCATTAATTTCAGAGGATTGTTCTTTGAGACTATCAAACAAACAAAGTTTCATACAATTTTGCTCACTTTTGTTTTCTTTCCGAGATAAAAATTGCTTTTATACATGAAACGTTTCATAGCGTGTTTTGGGAAAGCTATTGCTTTAATTCCTAATATATTCAATCAATTTAAGAGAGCAGTATATTATGATAATGAATGATTGAAAGAATTTTGGTTTTGTCCTTTAAATGTGCAAAAATATGATCCGAACAAATGTAAAGTTGTAAAATTCCTTTGCAGAACGACATTTTACATTTGTTCGGATCAAATTTCTGCACATTTAAAGAACAAAACTAAAATTCTTTCAATAATTTATTATCATAATACACTTACTTACTTATGTCTTTTAAGAAACCCGGAGGTAAATTGCCCCCTCACATAAGCCCGCCATCGGTCCCTATCCTGAGCAAGATTAATCCAGTCTCTACAATCATATCCCACCTCCCTCAATCAGTTTTAATATTATCCTACCATCTACGTCTCGGCCTCCCCAAAGTCTTATTTTGGGGTTTCGTAACAAGCTGTTTTTACGGTGATGGGTTGTTAGCCCTTCGTCCAACCCCCAAGTTGGAGGAACATCCCTTATCGGCTGTCCGCGACAGCTTATTCAATATATTCGCAGCTATCCTCCATATCTGGAGGCCGTCTCCTTTATCATAAAACACTGTTTTCTAGAATTGACTGAGCATATTGGGGATTAAATCAATGGATTTCTCAAAATACGCTATGGAATGTTTCGTATGAAACAATTTTTATGTCGAAAAGGAAACAAAAATTAGAAAACTGTATTAAACTTTTTTTGTTTGAAATATCTCCAAGAATAAACCCCTGAAAGTAATAACATTGTTTACGGTTCATTATGTACAATATATATACATTTCTATAAATTTGCAGTAAATTATTTTGATAATTATTTTCTGAAATATATAAAATTCTAACAATGATATTGATATTGAGTAAATAAAAAGTATAGAAACAAAACCAACAAACAAGAATTCGAACTATCGAAATATATTCTACAGCTGGAAAAATAGGTTACAAAAGAAATAACGGCTTCATCATTTAAGTAGGATAGAGATGACCGCATTTCCAAGCACATTACATTAGAAACCAGAGCAGGAAAAGAAATGTAAGCGGCCCAGAAAGAGGTACACCTACGCATTTCAAATAACCACATAGCAGATACTTAATGTGAAGAGAACATTTTAGTGGGACGAGGAGACCTATAGAGTTTTATAAATTGTATATTATTTTTATTTAATCATCTTATTTTAATGCATTATTTATTTTGTTAAGTTGATAGTAGGGCAAAGTATTATGTCTTGATGAAAATATTGACGAAGATGACGACGATGATGATGGCGATGATGATTTACAAACTGATATGAAATATTGATGTCTCAGGTTCTTAGGCTTTATACGTGAGAAAAGGATAAATCCCATACTTAAAGTTTTACTAAGTTTTACTATTTATAGCCTACTTCATTTACACAGATATGAACTTTTTTAAATGACGTAAGTCCGAGAAATTAATTGTTAAATAGTTGGCAACATATAGATCGATATATTATAACAGACATTCGTTGAGAACAAATTCATAAAAATTATTCAGAGGAACAAAAATAGATATACATGTAATTCGCACATAAATCAAAATTAAAAAGAAGAATGTGAGTCGTGACGATTACAACGGCAAAGAAGGAACTTTAAGGAAGAGAGATTTGATGTGCAAGCTATACTTTCAAGTGTCTGGGAACTGATGAAAGTATTTTATCAGCTCCAACCGCCTTCATAGCTCAGTTGGCAGAGCGCAGGCTGACGACGTGTCGTCGCGACGACCGCGGCTCTTAGTTCAAACCCTGGCTATGGCATAGTATGTTAATAGACTAATGAACTAAGCCAAAGTTGTGAGCGTTTTCCTCAAGATTCTTCTGTTCTTTCCTCTTCATTCAACCACACTCTATAATTCTCATTTCATTATTATCTTCGTTTCGAAAAACAGGGCGTTCATTTGACGTCGCACCGGCCGTCCGCCACACGGTGTGCAAATACGCAAATCTAGCTGGACAAAATTAATAACTTCTCTGCATTTTAACAGATTGTTATGGAATTTTGTACAGACCTTATAGGTAGCACATATTTTTTGTGTACAAACTCTGATTACGTTTGTGTAAGAGGAACTACTCCTTTATAAGTGGTAATTTTAGACAAAATGAATAACATCTGTTCTATATAACAGATTTTTATGAGACGTTGTACAGGAATTACATGTAGGATATATATTTTGTGTACAAAGTCTGATTACATCTGTATGTTGCCTGTAGGCTAATTGTATGTACAAAGTTTCATAAAATATTCTACATAGGAAAAGAGTTATTAATTTTGTCTAAATGCACCACTCCTAAATGGGCAGTTCCTCTCATAGAAACATAATCAGACTTTGTAGACAAAAATATATTCTACCTCTAACTTCCGTACAATGTATAAGAAAAATATTTGTTAGACAGGAGAGAAATTATTAATTTTGTCCAAATGCATCCGCTATAAAGGTGGCCCTTTTCTTGTGAAAACGTAATCAGAGTTTGTACACAAACAATATGTGTCGCCTGTAAAGCCTGTACAAAGTTTCATAACAATCCGTTGGAATGTAGAGAAGTTGTCCTGCTGCTAGATTTGATTTTTGATCCACGGTATGTTTGTTAAAGTTAATAAAAATGTGTCCAATATACTGTATGTTTAACCTGATATTCTATGTCATGGGAATAATTTTTGCATTCCTAAAACACTTACACAGTGATTAGAAACTTCCTTATTCCATGATTCTTCTCTGCTGTTAAGCCAAACATGGGGCAGTTGCCGCTTCGTTACCGTATGCCCCACCACTGAAAAAAAAATGAATTACTGATGCGCAAGAACGCGCAAACTTTAAAACCAGGACTCAGCATACTAAATGATGCTGTATTAAATGGTAAAAGAATTCTTGTAACCGGACTTGACCGGCTATACTAAAATTTACATCACATTTGAAGAACTTTAAAACATACATTTTTTCCATGTAATATTTAAACCGTACTGTACGAACAAAAATACTATAAAAACTTGAAATTGAAGGTGCATTAATAAGAACGTGCCTATCTGAACAGATTCCATGTCTCACAACACGATAAATCACTAACAATTGGCTCTTTTTCACCCGCATAATAAGTCTCCCTGACTACGACGGTACAGTAACTCATTGTTCATACCCTTCTAAAACTAACTTGCTGCTGATAAAACAGTAGAAGCTATTCCTCATAACATTCTCCAAATGTTAAAGAACATGAATTAATATTCACCTATGCCTAACTACCAAGTCGAAATTTGATTTTTGTCCACCTAGATTGGGAAAATCGCACACTGTGCGCCGTGGCGAATATTCCTCGTGGTTTGTCAGAGGATTAGTAGATGGCAGTCAGAGTGGGTCCTACACGTTTCAGAGATCTACAGAGAGGAATCGGAGCCCTGGATCTCACCCTGACTGGGACTTCATGACTTAGATGGAGCTCTGAGGTTCTACTACCACCACCAGAGGTATGGTACTGGGACTTGTTGACTGAAGAGGAATGACATGGTGCGGCGGATGGCGGAATCGAGCTTAGCCGAGCAGCACAATCGACATGCAATTCATTCAATAGGAAACGCACAAAAAGTTTTCTTGAACTATAGTGCAGAGGGACGATCCCCTCCAGCCCGATAATCTCCAATATCATTACCAGTTCCAAGTCTATTGGCTTGTTTCGTTTCCAGATACGGCGCCGTTCTGCTGAAAGGATTTCGCCATTTTTCAAGAGTAAAAGTTTAAAAATAGGACCTAATCTACTAGAACATACTAAGATGTCCAAGTCCATCTCTAAGACTCCAGGACTGAAGAGCTACTACTTAACGTTACCTATCTGCAGTTCCTCCCTTACAATCACATAGACTCGAAACTGAGACTTAAAAGAGCTCCGTTCTAACAGTCAGAATTCGAATCACAACTTTTTCGCACTTTTGTCATCAGTATAGTCAAAAGACGTGAAGGCTTGACTTTTGGATTTATGGAGAGAAAACTGAAATCTAATATGCGGACAAGTAGATTCGTGGCCATTCTCTTCAGCGTCTCGTCCTCGACATATATCTTTACACCTAAAGAATATCTAATAAAATTCACAAGTACAGCTGAAGCCACCGAATTTGGCGTACGACTTTGCGCACAGTATCCAGCAGGCGAGCTACTGTTGTCCTGTATGAATGAGTTGCGATAACGCTCTCCGTGTTGTTTATATTTTCACATCGTCCTCTCATATCATTGCTATGAAACACACAAATGAACCACAGAACAGTACCAGCGGATTCAATACTTTCCGTAAGCGACTTTTGCTTGCGATGATTTTATAGTATGCCTCCTACATTTTTCTAAATTAAAATGAAAAACATTGCATAGCCAGAACCAAGAAATTATTGCTAATGATTATGATTTCATGAAGCGAGAGGCGAAAAATAGGTATGAATTGTGTCAAATTGTGTCCCCAAAGATTCATAACAAACACTCAGAAAGTACAAAACGAGTTATGGAAGCAATAAGAATCTTCAACACGTCCGATTTCAAGAGTATTCAATAACCGAAAGAAGAAATATCACCAGAAATATCACCAGAACTTCCTTCAAAGATTTAAATCACGCGTAACATGTGTTTACAAGGAATGATAATCCTTGGACAATGAGCCGGTCTCTCCTATTCTTCGTCACTAGACTAGACGGAATTTCGGAAGGCGGTCAGCTGCTACATGCGCCGTAGCATTGCTGGTATGTGACGTCACAAACTTTTACAGTAAAACCATTCAGAATCAGTCTATAACAAGTGCTTCCAGAGTTAGTTTGCTCACGTGTGAGTGTTTCAATACATTGAATAAGTAAAACTAACATTTACTGTGTATGTGTAAGATAAATAAATGGAAGAAGAAACTGTAAAAAGACAAGTATTGCACAGGCAGGCGCAGAAAATAGTGTTTAAGGTGCATAATTATTTTAAAAACGTTGACGAGCAGAACTCTGCCGGCCATCTTGATGCTGACTGCAACGTTGCCAACGCGCAAGAAACGACTGTAGAAGCATGTGGTGTGGGATTGAGAACCGTGCAAAGAATATTTTTAATGAAGGAAAGAGGGTTTGTTTGGTGTCATGCTTACAGTAACCAACGGCTAAGGTCATTATTGTCTTTTGATAATTTAAATTCTCTCCTACACTATTTGTATTGTACGTGCTCGTGAAGTACGATGTGGCAATGTTGTACGCTGCCTTGCCTCCTCTGTCTGTCTCTCTCGACACAAACGCTAGCAGACTACCGCCTTCCGAATTGCCGTCGACTCTAGCTGCCCTGCTGTATTGTACACTTAGGTTTTAAGATCTAGAAAATTCTCAACGAAAAGAGTAGTTCTATATACACATACTTTCTTAGTCAAAGTTCAAACGTCTTTCCGTTGAAGGTTGCTCGGTGAGGGTGAACGAAGTTTTACGAAATATATTGCCATATTTTCGAGGAAATAACCTTTTCAGCATCCCTGATATGGAAAAAGTTGTTTTCGGCATGTCCTTTATGTATAGCGACTTCTCCTAAACCGTAAGTAGGCCTATTCCTTATTTCTTCTGAAATTATATACATAAAATATAACACTAGTATTTTATAGCAACAATTTAATGGGTTTTATTATAAATTGTAAGTGGAATTGAAATTTAGTCCCAGTCAAATTAAAAAATTGTCTTTGTGATTATTTATAGCCTATAATGTCTAATAAAGAAGTAATAAATAAAAGGATGTTGTTGTTTTTGTTCTTGGTTACGGTCTCAAATTTTGAGGTGACATTAAAATTACTGGCGATCTGAAACAGAAAGGACGTGATAAATATGCTAGTCGACATTCAGAATATTTACACACAGGAGGCAATAGTCGAACAGTCAAAAGCCTAAGTGCTATTCATAGATATTTTGCTAGCCCGCACTACGAGCGTGCTAAACTAGCCCCGGCTATCGACTGGTTACTTGTACACGATTCATATCATATCATATCGCTAACACTGGTTTATGAATACGAAAAACTTTAGTTCGCTGATCATCCACCGGAAGCCCGCGCTAAGAATGTCTATGAATACGGCCCTATGACACAAAATTAGGTTGTAAGTGGTGTTAGTAGTCTTACAGCAAATTGTAAAAGAGCTTGGTTTAAAAGTAGAGGGAAGAAAACTAAATCTAATAGAACAGTAGGTGTCAAGCAGTCATCGAAGATTTACAGTATCTAGTATAATTAGATGCGTCCCCTGCAGTGGCAAAGTGATCAGATCTTCTGCCTGATATGAACGCGGTCAGGGTTCGAGTCCGTAGTGACACTTGTGGCGGACATCGTCTCAGTTGAGGCTTTTCTCGGGATTCTTCAACTTCCTCATATTAGGTATCTACATCATTCCGTCACTATTTCTCCATTTCGTCATCATTCCGTAGCATTCCCCGAATGCCGACTGGCAACGTACGAAGGGGACTGACCTAGGGATGAGTGGGATGGGTTGCTCGAAACCTAGTACGCAGCGAACCTTAATGTAGTCAGCCGGTGTGGGTTTGGGAATGCGCCTGCAACTTAAGAGTTAGCACAACAGATCGTGAAAGATCGCAGTGCTGGGTCATAGTGCTTCCTCCAGGAAATTGCATTCCATACCATAATTGGATACGGTGTGTGCAAAGTCACTTAGGAGAACATAATACTTTAGTTCTACAATTAGCGGTATGTACGTATTTTTGGAGAAGACTGTCTAGAAGTACAGGGTTGTTTCCAATCTATGATAACAACTTTGAATGACGCCATGTGCATCAGGAAACACACCGACAGCTGAATTGCGGCGAGAGGTGACAGACCAGTAGTGAGTGATTTCATAATCAGAGTGCACGGCGTATCACAGTAGCAATGCCCAAGAAAATCGAGCCTTTTTTGGGAGGGGTACATAACAATTCTTTCCGATGTCAAGTACAGTTGCGTGTAAATCATAGGAGCCTACAAAAAATGTGGTTTTGTTATTTCCAAGAGAGGCATCTTATGTGTAGCCTACTTAATAAGACTGGCAAAGCTCGGAGGGATTAATTCCAGAGTGGAAAAAGCAAATCCATCCTCCGTCACAAGTCACCGCACCCCACGAAATGATGCAAATTAATTTCTTCATTCGAGCTTTACCAATCTTATTAAGTACCGTCAACGCGGGCTACTTTGACCCTTAAGGTGTTACTTGAACCCAGAAGAAAAAAATGTTTACTTACCATTGGAGTAACTTAGGTGAAAATATTTGTACAAATGAAAGTTTGCAGAGAAAAAAAACCACAACTTTCGACACCAAACAGTTATTTTACATCGACGAAAACATTTTTTTTTCTTCTGGGTTCAAGTAACACCTTTAAGGGTCAAAGTAGCCCGCGTTGACGGTACACAAAAGATGCCTTTCTTGGAAATAACGAAACCGCGTTTATTGCAGGCTTCTTTTATTTTCACTTAACTGTACTTGGCATCGGAAAGGATTGCTCGATTTTCTTGGGAATTTCTGATGTGAGTCGCCGTGCACTCTGACTATGAGATCACCCACTACTGGTCTGTCACCTCGCGCCACAGTTCAGCTATCGTGTGACTCCTGACGCACATGATGTCATTCAAATTCGTTATCAGAGATCGGAAATAACCCTGTAGGCCTATCCACGATTCGGGCGTGTTTACTGTACAACTGCCATCGTTGCAGCATGAGAGAGATATCAACTGACCTCTCACAGTGAGTAACTCGCTCTGCAGTTCTGAGTAACAAGATCCATTTACCAAAAACGCTGGCGCGCACTGTAGGACGTGTAGATTGCAAGGCCTAGTCAGTTGGCTGTTTCTGTCAGATATCTTCGCTGTGCCTCCAAAATCTGCTATGTGCATTTAAACAGGTTTCTTCAGGAGAAAGGAAAAGTCATTATCACTTAATTCCCTTGATTTTAAAAACTACTTTCGTTATAATTTCAATCATTATATGAAAAAAAAAATGAAATTATATCGAAAGTAGCTTTGAAAATCAAGAGAATTAAAAGTGATATTTTTTTCTTTCTCCTGATGAATCTGTTTAAATGCACACATATGATTTTGAAGGCGAAGCGACGATAGGGGAAAATATAATTATGTTAAATGTTAGGAAGGACAAACTGATGATGCTGACTAAAACGCCTCACAGCATCAAAATTGCAAATGTTGAAATAGATTAAATTAACTAGTTCTGCTACTTGGCAATTTCATTACAGGAATGGGCAAAAATAACCGGTTTTTTTATAACCGGTTACTTTCATACGGTTAACCGATTAACTACCGATTATTTTTGTTTGCCGATTTAACCTGATAACCGGTTATTTTCACCGAATCACCGGTTATTATTATTTTAATATACACCAAATCAAATGTTTCTTTTTATTATTTTGTACTGTAATCAATCCTATATACAAATTGTCTTGTAGTACATTCATACATGGGGCATGAGTTACTACTTTACTCATTTCATCTGTGCTTAGATGGCAAAATGAAATTCGACTTCTATTCAATCTCAATAATAAATGCCTATCTTAATCGCTGACTTTTTCTGATTGACTTATAATTAGGGACCGGATTTTTATGTAATATCAAGGTGTGAAATATGTACATATTTATGTAAGAGAAATAAGCTGAATATGTAAAAAATATATGAAATCATGAAAATATTTAATATCAATATCTGGCAGGTAAAGGATAGGTAAGACATGTTGAAACTTTCGTACATTACTTTTAACACTTGATATAAATAATTGATTAAATGCGATCTTACTCGTGTTAATTATGTAAGTATGCGTGGCTTACAGCTGTTTCGGTGCTACTTGACACCATCCTCAGAGCCTACTGGATCTCGGAGCTATCTCAACTTCGCTGCCTGTTGTGTGGGTGCGTTCGTGTGATGAAGAGTTGTGTCAAATAGTGTGTGTTCTGAAATTGATCTGTGTGTTGAGAATTTGATTAGGGTGTGTTTTAGTGTGTCTGTATATTTCATATTGTTCTAGTGTGTTGAGTTTTTGGTTTTTTGGTTGTATGTGTAGAATTTCCATGTCTGTATTTATGTTATTGTATGTGTGGTTAGCATTAGTTATGTGTTCGGATTATGTAGATGTATTGTGTCCTCTGGTTATTGCTTTAATGTGTTCTTTGTACTGTATCTAGTTTGGAATGATCTGTCTGTCTGTCCAATGTAGAAACTGTCGCAACTATTGCATGTGAGTTTGTATACGCCTATGTGGTTGTATTTATTTGTTTGTGTTGTTTGTGTGTTGAGATGTCTTTGTAGTGAGTTTTCTGTTCTGTATGCTATGTTGTATTTCTGTTTTCTGAATGAGGATGCGATCTTGTGTGTGTTTTTGTTTCGTATGTTAGTGTGATGTATTTCTTGTGTTCTTGTGTTTGTGTTGTGTTTTGTGTGTTTTTTGTGTTTGTTGAGTTTTTGTTTTGTCTTCCTTATGATGTTGTCTATTATGTTTGGGATGTAATCATTTTCTTGTGCTATGTATTTGATTGTGTTCACTTCTACATTGTAGTGTTGTTGGCTCATGGGTATGTTGATTAATTAGGCCTACATACTAAGAATGTTATGTTTCGTCCCGAAATATATCCTTTCTTTGGTAGGTAAAAAGGCTTTTTATATCTGTGTACTTCAAATTGTAAGCTTTCCACCAGAAGTTTTTTTTTTTTTTTTCTTTTTGGAGAAGTAAAAATGAATAAAACTCCTAAATATGTAGATTTATGTAATACCAAGCCGTAATATGTAATGTGGGGTAAATATGTAAAAATATGTACGGTAGTATCAAATTTTAATATATTAGTGGTAATTACAATATTCGCAAAGATTTGTTATTTATATATGGTTAGGTTGAAAGGAATATAATATGTAATTACATAAAAATCCGGTCCCTACTTATAATGCATATCTGTGGGTATTGGAGCATTTCAAACGGCGAGAAACTTTGAATTCACTATTTATTGGTTATATGAGAATAGAGTGCCCGTCGAAATGTAGCCACTATAAGCCTAATTATAAAAATAATGCAATTTGTATTATTGTTTATTTATATTATCTATAACCCTAATGTGAGTGAAGTAATTAACTAAATGCAATTTCATATCCTCTTATTATTTTTTAATTTTATTTAGGGACGTCGTTGATTATCTTCAGCATCTAAAGACGTTCTTCTAACTATCTTCTGGTTGGTTTCTAGTTGATTGCAAATTATTCTTAGATTTTTATTGTTTATTTATTTGTTGTCCTAATTTGCTGACTTTAATTTGTTAACAAAATAATAACCAGAAAATAACCAGTTATTCTTGATCGGTTAACTTCATTTAGGTTAAATTGATTTTAAAATAATTGGTTAGCCGATAACCGGTTATTCTTGATCTGTTAACTTCCTTTAGGTTACATTGATTTCAAAATAAGCGGTTATTCTTGATCGGCTAACTTCCTTCAGGTTAGACTGATTTTAAAATAACCGGTTATTCTTGATTGGTTAACTTCCTTTAGGTTAAATTGATTTTAAAATAACCGGTTATTCTTGATCGGTTAACTTCCTTTAGGTTAAATTTATTTTAAAATAACCGGTTATTCTTGATCGGTTAACTTCCTTTAGGTTAAATTGATTTTAAATAACCGGTTAACCGATAACCGGTTATTTTCCAATAACCTTCCATCCCTATTTCATTGCAATTAATAAAAACGTACTGCTAAAAATTAATTAATTGCTTTAGCTGAACAAGCCGTTATTAATAAAAACCGTTATTGACGTGTCGCCACACTAACATTCAAATAAGGAAACTATTTATGAAAACTTTTATCTATAGTTACTCTACATGGAAGAAAATTTTGACAAATTGTAAAGCAAGAAAAGAATCGTTTAGAAGCCGTGAAAATATTCAACTTAGCAGGGGTGTAGTCGTAAACAAAATAGTACCAGGGCGGATCGTTAAAAGATTATTATTATTGTCGTCGTCGTCGTCGTCGTCATCATCATCATCATCATCATCATCATCATCATCATCATCATCATCATCATCATCATCATCTTAGAATAAACCGCGACAAGATGATCTGCAATGAACAGCGTGTAAACTGTATTTACGACTGCGAATTTGGCACGTTATCTATTATAATCGTCTTACCTTACTGAATTACAGATTTTATGAATAGTAGTAGTACAGTATTAACCCAATGTGTAATACGTTAAAGACATTAATCATACCCGTACGTAAACAATTATTCCATTATTTTGCGCTTAATACGCATCTCGGAATCTTTATTTTCAAATTCCTTTCACTAGCACATCTTACTTCTTTGAAACATATGTAAAAAAATATTTAAAAATGAGATTGATTTTACCGAGATTCCAACCACATACATCGACCAATTATGTCATGGAAACAGCATTCCAGTTTAATTGAGAAAAAAAAATGTATATATTTAAAAATAGATTGCTTTTACCGAGATTCTAACCATAAAATCAACCAATTTTATCATGGAATGATTTCCAGTTTAAATAAAAATAAAAACCAGAGCGATCACGGCCTTCTTAGACAGCGTGGCTGCCCAGGGAGAGGACCGACAAACTCAAGTCGAGGCGCATTGAACGTCAGTCCGCGTCCCCCGCAACACAGTTAGGAATCACCATAAAACTCCATTCATTATCTTGATATTATTATAAGTCGTAGAAATAGTAATAGGTTCATTCATTCGGTCCACACCTGTGGAGTAACGGTCAGCGCGTCTGGCCGCGAAACCAGGTGGCCCGGGTTCGAATCCCGGTCGGGGCAAGTTACCTGGTTGAGGTTTTTTCCGGGGTTTTCCCTCAACCCAATACGAGCAAATGCTGGGTAACTTTCGGTGCTGGACCCCGGACTCATTTCACCGGCATTATCACCTTCATTTCATTCAGACGCTAAATAACCTAGATGTTGATACAGCGTCGTAAAATAACCCAATGTAATAATACTTACTTACAAATGGCTTTTAAGGAACCCGAAGGTTCATTGCCGCCCTCACATAAGCCCGCCATCGGTCCCTATCCTGTGCAAGATTAATCCACTCTCTATCATCATATCCCACCTCCCTCAAATCCATTTTAATATATCCTCCCATCTACGTCTCGGCCTCCCTAAAGGTCTTTTTCCTTCCGGTCTCCCAACTAACATTCTATATGCATTTCTTAATTCGCCCATACGTGCTACATGCCCTGCCCATCTCAAACGTCTGGATTTAATGTTCCTAATTATGTCAGGTGAAGAATACAATGCGTGCAGTTCTGCGTTGTGTAACTTTCTCTATTCTCCTGTAACTTCATCCCGCTTAGCCCCAAATATTTTCCTAAGTACCTTATTCTCAAACACCCTTAACCTATGTTCCTGTCTCAGAGTGAGAGTCCAAGTTTCACAACCATACAGAAGAACCGGTAATATAACTGTTTTATAAATTCTAACTTTCAGATTTTTGGACAGCAGACTGGATGATAAGAGCTTCTCAACCGAATAATAACACGCATTTCCCATATTTATTCTGCGTTTAATTTCCTCCCGAGTGTCATTTATATTTGTTACTGTTGCTCCAAGATATTTGAATTTTTCCACCTCTTCGAAGGATAAATCTCCAATTTTTATATTTCAATATAATAATAATAATAATAATAATAATAATAATAATAATAATAATAATAATAATAATAGTAATTCATTCATTCATTCAAAATTCCGCCCAAGAACAGATCTTTCACTGCAAATCCAGCTTTCTCCGATCTTTACTATTTTATGCCTTCCTCTTTGTCTCCTCATAATATCTTAATGTCGTCTATCATCTGATGTGTTCTTCTGCCCCGAACTCTTCTCCCGTTCGCCAAAAGAAGAAAGTCCTCCCCAGCATCCCCCTCCCGGACATACGAATATTGTTAAATTAATGAAATAAGAAGCTAAGCTTTCAATTTTCCTGGAGATTGTGTGCTATATCTTAATAACTAAGACTAATTTACGTGGCTGCGTTAACATAAAATTGAGAAAACTAAACATGAGTTTGTTGAGAAATTTGTATATTCATCAATCAATAACAACTTGTTTCAACTGGTCCGCATTATAATTGCAAGAGGACGTTATGACCAAGTTTAAAGCTTTACATTGTTAAAAATTTCTAAGAAATACATTTGTCTTCCACTCCTCAAAGTTCATTGAACGTTCTTCCGTGAGTCGAGTGCGTTATTATTGCAAATTGTTTGAGCGAAACTCTGTACCAATCTGTAATGGCTTCCGCCTTTCATATTTACACAGTGGGAGATTTGACCGATGACCAATCAAAATAAGGAATAAGAAAAAGTTGTCACACACATAAAACCACGAAAACCTCTTGTGTTGTTTAACTGGGAGCAATTCAAACATAATTTACGATTATACTTCTATTTTGTGTTTGCCTATGTTCCTGTCATAATATTACGGAAACATGTTAAAACCTACTATAAGTAAATAGGCCTATTTTTTAAAACTTATATAAAACTATTCATTTCATAATTAGCTACTTTATTCATTATCTGCCTCTGAATGAGGTTCTGTCTGATACGTGCATCTATTATCAGACAACACATCTGACTTGACGATATGTGTCAGAGGAAGAATAATAATCGTTTGTATACATCTGAAGACTGATTCGTGTAACATGTAGCTATTCGGCGATGTAGGCCTATGCAATGGAGGGGAAAAGGAACTGGCTACCCTACTCTTTTATCTCGTAGCTCAGTTTCCTCATGATTGATGCCTTGTTGAATGGCTTATAAGGTTCAAACCAGTCTTCGCACGGTTGACTAAACAATAAGAACCATGAACACAGTTAAAATCTGAGAATAGAACATTTTCTCGAGTCAAATAATGTAATTAGTGTTATCTGTATTAATAAGATGTAGCAAAGCAAAGATTTTAAGGCTCCCACATCATGAGATAATCAAAACTGAGTAGCAGTAGAGATGTCAATCCTACATGCTGGCCAACTTTGACACCAAAAAAATACCTCTGGTACTCACTTCTGTAAAGAGCTGAGCGAATCCTAGGGTTGGGTCACAGTCTAGTATACAGGGTGTTTAAAAATACGGGCCATAATTTCAGGTATGTATTTCCCACATGTAGACAATCAAAATAGTTCATTACAACATGTGTCCGGAAATGCTTCATTTCCGAGTTATGGCCTTCACAACATTGAAATTCAACGGAACGTTTTTCCTTCCGCAGGTCGTTGTCATTACAGAAGATGTTCAAAATGTCCACCTCCTGCTTGAATACAGACCTCACATCGATGTCTCATTGACCTGCGAACACGATCCCAAACTCCAGGAGTATTGCGTATGTCCTCAGAACATGCCACAATTCGATTCCGAAGGGATTCCAAATCAGGCACCGGAGACGAATAAACCAATGATTTTAAATGGCCCCACAAGTAGAAATCGAGAGGGTTCAGATCATGTGAGCGTGGAGGCCAAGCAATTGGGCCACCTCTACCTATCCATCGATCAGGAAACCTTCGATCCAAGTACCGGCGAGCCGTACGACTGAAGTGTGCAGGAGCGCCATCATGCAAGAAGTGAATGTGTTGACGATTGATCAGTGGAGTGTCTTCTAAAACATGAGGTATGGTGTTTTGCAGGAAGTTTGTGTACGCCTGCCCCGTAAGTCTGTTTACAAGTACATGGGGTCCAACTAATCGATCACCAATGATACCGGCCCACATGTTGAGGTAGAACCGCACCTGGTGATGAGATGGAACAGTTGCACGTGGGTTTTCATACGCCCATAGGCCTACATGCTGATTGTGGAAATTTGTTATGCCATCTCGTGTGAACTGTGCTTCATCTGTAAATAATACTAAGGCAGGAAAGTTCGGATTTACACCACAATGCTGCAAGAACCACTGACAGAACCTAACTCGTGCAGGGTAATCTGCTGGTGACAGGGCCTGTACACGTTGCAAATGATAAGGGTACAATTGATACTCTTTCAACAGTCTCCAGACAGTCGTATGAGGAACATTGACTTGCAACGCTACACTTCGTGTGCTGATAGAAGGAGTCATGTTCACAGCCTCCAGAATCTCCTCCTGTACTTCTGGAGTTGTAGATCTTGGTCGTCCCCTTCCCAAACCAGGAGAGTTAAATTTTCCATACTCGCACAGACGGTAATGGAGACGTACAAATGTCTTCCGATCTGGACATTGTCGCTGTGGGTACCTCTCCTGGTACAAACGACGAGCCAGTGCAGCATTGCCGTCCGCCTTACCGTACATGAAGCGTATCTCTGCCAGCTCTTGATTTGAATACATGTCGCACAGTCTAACGCCTACACAACACTGAATGTAACCTTCGCCTCGGAATGAACTGTCAGAGTGCCCTCTTAATGTCTCCTTTGACGGCAACGACCTGCGGAAAGAAAAACGTTCCGGTGAATTTCAATGTTGTGAAGGCCATAACTCGGAAATAAAGCATTTCCGGACACATGTTGTAATGAACTATTTTGATTGTCTACATGTGGGAAATACATACCTGAAATTATGCCCCGTATTTTTGAAACTCCCTGTATACAGTCACGAAGCTTAATACTTACTAAATATGCAAACATAGACAGCTGAAATATGCATCCATAGATAGTTGCTCACCACCAGGATCACTACTATCGCCTCATCACGGACTCTTTCCCTAGCAGACCATAAAATGTATTGTACTTTCGATATCGTGTTCTTTTGAAAAAATTTAACACCTTCCTTCCACTATTGAAATATGAAATACATAAGGTTTATATATTATTTTCATAAAATATATATTATATTCTATAAACTCACTTTCCTGGATCTTTCGGAAGAAGGATAACCTACTTTTCTTACAATTTATAGTACTGCAAACGTCTCCTTGCCCCATATTATTATTCAAATTATTGTATTTTAGCCATTTACATTCATTACAACCGATAACGAACATTTCACAGTTTACATAGCTTTTCACAAAAATGCGAAATACGGCACAGTCAATGCTTTTTCGATCTAGACCAGGCCGTAATGTTTGTTCGGGTTTTCTATTTCAGTGTATGGAGCTCAGTGAAATATTATATTATAACTTTATTGCGTATCATTGCTAAGCTTTATTTAGTGTAATGTGTCCATAAGTTCCGTTTACTTCTTGTTGCATAATATGTTGCAGAAATAATTACAAAACTGTGTTATTTTAATGTGAAGAGAATTTTACATGTTAACATAATCTGTTCGCGTCAACATTTCAAGCTTAGAATGGAAGCTATTTTGAGGTTTAATAAAAAAGAATTTATATTGTGATTTCAATTTAGCACATCTACCTTCCTTAATTTTAGACAAAACATTTACCATACCACTCCTATGAAATTAGTGTACGTACAATTGTGTTACTTCGTCTCTTAAGTAATAGATAAATACAACAATTCAGTACTCAATTGTAGTATTAAAATACAGACAAATTGAATGTCCGGGATATCATACATGACATTATGCTTAACTGTAATGTACGATTGCGAATTTAGGAATATAAGTTGAATTTAGTAAACTTAACCTATAATTTTCATATGAATGGCAAGGCATTGGAGATCACTAAATTTAGACAGAAAGGGGCAACTGGTAAAGTAAACATAACCTATAATTTCAACATATATAAATATCCGTGCGGTGCAATTGAAAATTATTGAATCGTGCATGAATGAATGAACAAGAATTTCGCAATATTTAATCGCAATAAAGGCAGGTATTACACATACGAACAACGTAATTTTCACACCATAAATAATATTACATCTTAACTCGCAAGTGAATTATGTCTGAAGTGTCTCATAATCATTGTTTTAAATTTTATTAATGGAATTACACTACATTTTAGAAAAACATATGTTACTGTTTATGCATTCCAACTAATTTATATGGTTGAAACGCCGCCCTTCGTGATCGGGTTAAGCGAGTTACATGGTCTGCCTTACGGCCTGTATTAAATCACGATGGCTGTGGCACAGTCTATTGTTCCTAATACTCACAGCGCTCCAAGCGGCTAGCAACTATCGCGAGATTTGCAAAAAATCATCCCAAGCTTCGTTACTGTATATAGTAGACTGTGGTTGGGTTCCCAGACGTCCCGTAAGATACGGGATCGTTTTTCGCTAATGCGTACCGTTGTCCCGAAAAAAGTCTTCAGGACAGCTTTCCGTCCCCTATTTTAGAGTTCTAAACTGAGAAAAAACGGAAAAGTTACAATGTCTATTCCATATTGCAAATTACAAACATCGCACTTCATCATTGCAGGTAGATGGACTATTATGAAACAATAGATTATTATTGTGAATTATTAATTTCTCAAGGCGAGTGATGGCAACACCAAACGTTTAGATGAAGTCTGGGTGGATCTTTTTAAAAGTAGGCTTCCTGAAGGAGAACTCGAGAATTTGAAGAGAATAGTGGAGTTAATTATGGGGAACAAATGCGTGTGTCGAAAGATTATTTTCTCGCATGAACGCTCTGTGGACGGATGAGAAAAATAAATTATCTGTAAAATAGTAAAATCAATTCTTGTTGTAAAATCATTCTTCAGTGAGGACTGTGTTGCTTATCATGACATAATTCTTCAAAATAAATAATTGTCAAGTGAAACTGATTCTTTAGAGAAGTATTACAAGGCCAAGGCGGATTGATTTATAAGAATATTGTCACGGAAGTAACTTAGTGTATTTTGTAGCTATTTCTGTAATAACTTAGAAAAACAATTGGAAAGCAACTTACGTAAGAAAGCTTAAACTTAGTGCAAATATGCTACCTAATAATTCTGTTTACTATTTGTTTACTTACCCTTAGTTATTACTCGACCAAGACCAGTGGAGTCCTGCAGCCCGGAGCCGTGGCGCTACTGCTCTTGCGTTCGTAATACCGCATCGCGATAGTTCACATTACGCCCGCGGCTCCACTAGCCTTGGTCGAGTAATAGTAAAGGTTTGTGTAGTAAACTTTATTACACACACACTTTAAAAATTTTGCATATTTGATGGGTGCGCATACTAAACTAACTTAGTGATAACTGATAGGTAGCATATTTGCATTAAGTTTATTGCTTAATAAATATCTTAGTAGTAGGCCTAATTGAATATGAAAATCAACTCAAGACACATTCAGACCATTTTTACTATTGCATTAAGATAAAGTCTCTCATGAAGATTCACTTACGTACTTATGGCTTTTAGAGAACCCGGAGGTTCATTGCCGCCCTCACATAAGCCTGCCATCGATCCATATCCTGAGTAAGATTAATCCAGTCTCTACCATCATATCCCACCTCCCTCAAATACATTTCAATATTATCCTCCCATCTACGTTTCGACCTCCTAAAAAGTATAAATGTCTGAAAGATTATAATTTTGCTAGAAATTCACTAAATTTGTGGGGGGGGGGGGAAACAATTGTTGCATAGGAAGGAAATGAGTCTGCAATAGCAAATGATGATCAAAAGATAAAATATACGTCTACAAAGAAGTCGATCAACGAACTTCGTGAGGAATACATAGGGTCAAAGTAACGTCATCCTTCGTTACTAGAGAGCGCAGAACAGTGGCGGACGGTGGGTTTGAAAGCTGAGGAAGTCAAGGCATGACTTATGAGATGTTGCATTTTATGTATTAAAACAATAGGCCTATAGGGCATCATTAGTAAGTATTACATACTTGTACAACAAATTCACTCCTTCCCAAACCGGTCAATTAGGCCACATTCTGAACAACTACTAGAAGAAACTAGAGACAAATCTACATTTAATTCTAAACTATAAATGTATTTAATACATTGTACAAATAAACATATATATATATATATATATATATATAAAATCTCGTAACACAAAAAAAAAATCAAATAACAGGAACACTTGCAAACAAGAGAAAAACATTCCAACATAAAACAAAATTTTACGCGGGGAGAGAAAAATAACAATACATGACGCAATTTTCTAAAATCAAAAAGAAAGAAAGAGAGAGCTTGCCATACCGTCCGCCATGTTTTTTTATAGTTAAGGGAATGAAAGTGGCGTGGCAGATCTGCTAACATGTACAACACGTATTAAAGAAAGGAATTGTTGCAGGAAAATAGTCACGCAAAGTTTATTTTTAATCATTACAGGGTGCTATGCATAGACATTTCGCTAGCCCGCGCTACGAGCGTGCTAAACTAGCCCCGGCTATCGACTGATTGCTTGTACAGGATTCTTATAACATCATATCGCTAACACTGGTTTATGAATACGAAGAACGTTAGTTCGCTGATCATCCACCGGAAGCCCGCGCAAAGAATATCTATGAATATGGCCCTAAAATTTGAAGGGTAGGCCTATATGGAAAAAACGATAAATGTGGACCTAAAAATGTTAAGAGTGATGTTATTGCTTATCTAATTCAATAGATTACTATAAATTTCAGTCTTCTTCTTGTCAAAACTGATAAAAGGGAGAATTATCACCACGGATACAGTCACCCTGTCTTCGTTTTCAACAGGAACATCGATAAATTTTGCAGTAATAATTATAATGTTTAAGTGAGGGATTTGGACTTTTTCCATTGCTGGTTGTCACAATCAAAAATTAAGACATAACGTTTCGAAGGGTGGTTCTCCCTTCGTCTTCAGGTGTAAGGGAGGAGAGAAAAGGAAAAAAAAACCTACTGTTGGGATCGTTACGTACAGCTATTCTGTATGACTGTGCGTTGATTCCTGGCTACGGTGGAGATTATAATTAAGAAAGACCCGAAGTCATTAGCAGTATGTTGGCACTAAACCAAACGGAATAAAGAAGATGGGATTGAAGTGGCTAAAAAATTGATGAAAGACACACAAAAGGAGGGTGTGGGGAACTGAAAAAATGAACAAGTGTTATGATACCGCAATAGAAAACTAAAAGAAAGGTAAAAAGAAAAAAACTAGTAACAAAGGACATGATAAAACTACTACTGCCACCTAGCGGTAGCAGATACTACTACTAACTACTAAGATGCAACACTAGGTTGCCGTTGTCTAATGGTGGAGATGACCCCAGATGGTCTACGTGGTCTTGGTGACAGCATTCTTCCCCTTGTATTGAATATTTCTAATGTCTTGTTCAACTATTGGTAACCAAATATCCGGAAGAATTAGGCTAGTTTTTTTTTCTTCTCTCCTTTTCTTTTTTCTCTTCTCTCCTTCCTTACACCTGAAGACGAAGGGAGAACCACCCTTCGAAATGTTGTGTCTTAATTTTTGATTGTGACAATCAGCAAAGAAAAAAGTCCAAACCCCTCACGTAAATATTAACAATCCACCATTGCTTTCCAACCCCTCATTTAGATCAGTAATAATTATAGTCTACTGAATTAAATCATTATCTTTCTCTTAAAAGAAATGTAACATTCATCATTTTCCCCCTGTACCTTTCATGTCTTTTAGAGTAGATTTTTTCCTTTGTCCACCTACTTTTATTTTATTTTTTAATTGTAATCCATAGATCTTATATTATTAGCATTGACTTGCGCTAGCCTTTACGTCACTGGCAATTTTGACGACTTTCCTCTGTAAAAGCTGGTTAGCCACCCACTAACGTTGCCCACTGACGAAGAGTTATTTAATGAAGTAGCTTCACACATTTTCATAAGTATCTGTACGCTTGAGCAAAATAAAAATGCAGAGTTAGAGCAAACTTCCTGATCTGCTGTGAATACTGAGGAACATTAACATTTGCTTTTTGCGTAACTTATGGATGCATATTTGCCATTCCGTCACGCAAGTAGGCAACGAGTTGCCATCTGGTCGGATGTCAATTTGTTGAACCAAAAGACCCAGAGTCTGTTTATTTTGATTTTTACGATCGGCGGTTAAGAAGAAAGAAGCGCAAAGTACTAATAATACAGTGGACAACACTAAAGGAGTTCAGTGATTGGTCGGAGTGATCGATGAGGTCCTGGGTCGAGGAGAAGCCTTGACAAGATTGTAATTGAGTGAAATTCAGTCCATTCAAGCAGCTCAAATCACCGCGCTTGAATAGCCCGGTCAGGGTAAGCCGGATAATTCAAGATAAAAGCAATATGAATAAGTAGTTAGGTACTTTGATAATTATAACCATGTTATATAGCTATTAAATAATATACTAGTTAACAAGTGAGACAGTGCGATTCATTTCAGTTGTCAATTACATCCTTTCTTAAGCGAAATTAACAACTATATTTTAAAGGAAAGTGGTCGGATTCCAAAATGATGTCAACCGGTGTCCCACAGGGATCAGTAATGGGTAATTTGTGTAAACGATTTACCTGCTGTTAATGCTGCTGAATGTATTATGTTTGCAGATGATATTAAATAATAAATAATCCGTGGCGCTACAGCCCATGAAGGGCCTAGACCGACCAGTCGGCTGCTGACCTCACGCTCACATGCGGAAGCAGAGGTGGACGATCATACAACCAGAATGGAGGTATCGTGTGTACCACGATGATCCCCCCCAGCCGTTATAGCTGGTATTCGCAACCGGATTTCGCTACCTATCGTAGCTCCCCAAGTGCATCACGATGCTGGGTGGGCACCTGTCCCATACACTGGCCGAAATTTCATGAGAAAATTTCTTCCCCCATGAGGACTCGAACCAGCGCGCATTCCTTAGCAGATGATATTACTTTCATAATAACAGGTGATAATACAAATGAAATGCAATTTAAAGTTACTGAGACAATACAAGCTTCTGAAAATTAGTTTGATAGCAATGGTTTGTACATTAACAAAGATAAGATATAAAATATATTATTTAAAATGTGTAATATTGAAGTAAAATATGCTAAACCTTTCAGTTTTACTTTTGATAATACTGTAAGTTAAACTGGAATAAATATATTGATGGATTATCCAATAAGTTATCAAAGACACTGTATCTTTTTTGAAGAATTAAAGCTAGAAATTCTAGTCAAAATATATTATACTTTATTCCTTTGTCATTTAAATTATGGTATTATACACTGGGGAAATGGTTCCCGTATTAATACAATTTTTATATTACAAATGAAGGCTTAGAATTTTATCAGGTACGGTTGTAATGAAGTGGCACACTGTAAACCATTGTTCATTAGATTTCAAATTATGACACTTCCATATGTGTATATTTATGTTTGCATGTTGTATGTTGAAAGAAATTAATCCCAGCTTCTTTTATGCAAAGGCTATCATGAGCAGATATTTAATGATATCCTGTTCAAATTCATTATTTAAATCAAATATACAATTTTATAACATGTCGTTTAATGATATTAAAATATTGGATATGTGGCAGTTTCAGATTATATTTTAAAATATTTACTACTCATTCATATTATAAAATTGGTGATTTTAATGGTACGCTCAAAAATGTGTTATTTTGATTTATTGTGATAGTCTTTCGACTTAGTTTGATTTTCTGTAGACACAAGCCAAACTCCAATAAAGCCTGCCTGCCTGCCTGCCTGCCTGCTATATGACATTATTTATATTTATCGCTGTGATTATAACTTCTTACCCTCACCCAACCTATTACTAATAGTGAAGAGTCCCTTTCTTGGAAGTTCAGAATTTACGTGTAAATCTCTTTGTTACTCATGTACGAATTTCTACAGAAGCAAGGTCTTAAAAGCAATTTCCTTATCTTTCGTGTAATAAGGGATTATTGTGACGTCGTTGAAAAAATCTACATAAATAATTTGGTGGAAATGTAAGTTTTCAGCATTCACTCAAATTTGATTCTGGTGTACAGTCTGTATATGTACCACCCGGAAAAGCGAACTTCTGACGCGGAATGTGCAACAGTGCTGTCGTCATCGTATAGCAACGTACACAGACACTTGGTCGACTGCAGCGCCCTCACCTACAAGGCCAAGTTTGCCTTGCCGGGTAGTACAATAGTGAAGATTTGAAGCAAATTAAGATCTAAGTACCATTTTCAAACTTTCAAGGAAAATCAATTACAATATAGATTCCGTACGTTGAGGCTATAGGCATATAAAAATCCTGGGATTTATAAACGATTAATAAAAGAAAAAGAATCGAGTATGGACTTTGATTCTTAAAAGTGCTAGGTACATAAACCATTATTCCAGTAAAAACACAATTTTCACGAAAATAACACCTAGATCCTTATTTACTTCTAGTCTTCAGTTTATCTA
Source organism: Periplaneta americana (assembly GCF_040183065.1). Classification (NCBI taxonomy): domain Eukaryota; kingdom Metazoa; phylum Arthropoda; class Insecta; order Blattodea; family Blattidae; genus Periplaneta; species Periplaneta americana. The sequence continues at coordinate 149,206,573 of NC_091124.1, read as the reverse complement.
TTAACTGATAGATTTAGTCTATATCCAATATCTAGGTAAGTACAATGGTGAACATAAAATACAATTATTTATACTACAAAACTAGCAGCTTGCTTTTAAAATTGACATATAGGCTATACATTTTAAAATTAAGTTTTCAAATAAATACATCTTTGATGATAACCAAGATTCTTTATAAATTTCGAATAAAATTCGTTTAAAATTAAGTATTGAATTTATTGTAACAGAAATGAGTAGCAGGGAGTTTTCCTTTGGGGAAAAGATAGCAACGACGTAGAACTGACATCCCTTCTGCCACTAATATCGATTATCTACAAACCTCCAGCAACTCTGTGGAACTCCATGGCCTATAATGGAGACATCTTTATATTTTATTGTTTACAGCTTAAGGATATCTTCATTCATTGATCCATCCATTCATAGTTTTCTACAAAAGGACAGGTCCTTCATTGTAAACCCAGAATTCTTCAATTTTCCTTCTTTTCCACCTTCCTCTATAATCTGATACCTTCTTCTGCCACGAGCTTTTCCCCGTTCACCATTTCTCCCACTGCATCCTTCAGCTGCATCTTCTTAGCCAGTGACTAGACACCGGCAAATCAGACAAGACTCACGTCCGTAACTGCCTGCCGTCAGGCTTGGTTCCGGTGAAGCTACAAAGCAAGTTAACTTTTAAGACTGACCCATTCACCCCGGGTTTTGTAAGTCCTGTCCAGGCGAGACCTAAGAAAGCCTGCCTCTTTGCTGGTATTATATGGTAGAGTGACTTGCATTCACGAAAGCCAGTCTGCGCTGGTTAAAATGAAAGAGTACTAGTTTGAAATCTAAGTTTCTTGGCTATTTAGTCACTTCAAAAAATCTTTATTGTCTGATCCAAGACGGCAGAAATTTCTTGATTGAAGAAACACAGTTTCACAATTTATTGCGCTATAGAATTTCATAAAATAATAAGATAAATATTATACATTTCATTTTTCTACAAACTGTATGTGACTCAAGAAATAACGGCAGATAATTATTGATTAAAGAAACACAGTTTTACAATTTATTGCGCTACAGAATTCATAAAATAATAAGACAATATTATACATTTCATATTCCTGCAAAGTGTACTCGTAACTGACTCAACAAAACAATAACATTTCGTAACTTGTGACGATTTTAACTTTTTCCTTATCAACAATTAAAACCCTCATGAAGACCTGTAAAATGTAAAAAACTTTTTGTTCTTCAGGATATTGATTTGCTATTTAATTTCTGAGGGACAGATTTCTTTTTATTTATGAAGCTGAAAGTTTGAAGATTTCGCATTAAATCTGTATTACTATGATGAAAAGGAAAGTGCAAGTAATTTATAATAACTGTTGGCATTTCCTTTGTATTTATTAACGATACGTTTCAAAAGACAACAAATTAAGTTTTCAGTAGTTTGCCTATATCTGTATGGTTCCTATCAGGTTTGAATGACTTAGTTGATATTTAATGAATCTGCAAGCAGCACAGTCTGGCGCAGGTCGGCAAAACAGGACAGTCCTTTTGGGTCACTAATAGTTTGACGTCACATGCAACGACACTGCCCGTCTGCTTGTGAGGGGAGGTTGAAGGCAGGCCAGCGGTAGCTTGCGTTAGCCCACTCACGAAGCAAAACAGGCATGGGCAAGCCTGAACGAGGGTTTGTCAGTCTCTGCTAGTGACCCAGTGAACACTTTCAGCGTTATTCTTTCTTCAAGTCTTTCTATCATAGATTCATTTTTTAATCTCTCCGTCTATTTCACAATCTCCATTCTTCTCCGTATTCACATTTCATATGAAAAGTCCACTGCAAGAATGATGGATGTCATTTGGAATACATTTTGCAGGAGAAGCAATTGAAAGTTTGAAATGCTTAGTGCTCAAAGCTTAACTGCGATTTTCCGATCATTACTGGACAATGACTATCAGTGTTAATGCCATATAACTCTCTATGTACATTCTATGTGTCTCAAGCTATGCACTGACAACTTGGTTCATTTTCGACAAGAAAGTGACATCCATCATTCTTGCAGTGGACTCTTCATATGCTTCCAATCGTTTCTCTGTTCATTTCATCGCAATGCTCATGTTTCTGTCCCTTACAATTGCCACACTCCACAGAAAACATTTAGTTTTTTACGAAATGAATAGATCAGTATTAATCAACTTTCCCTTAAATCAATGATCAATAAATACAACTTAGCCTGCAGCAGAAAAGAACACTGAAAGAATCTAGAATACGTGAAGAATTCTCTAAAGGTATCATCGTCTTTCACGACAACGCTCCTCCTCACTGAGCAAATATCACACAAGATACCCTTACTGAACATTACTAGGAAGTGGCACCACATTCTCTACATAGTCCGGATTTATGTTTGAACCAATAAGGAAAACTTTGAAGGTAGTATACATATGGAACGAATTATAGGTGATAAAGTGAGGAATTGGCTGCACAGCTAACCAAAAATGTTCTCTCAAGAAGGAATAGTGGAGGTCTCTTGTCGCTTGCAGAAGTGCATCGATAAGCAAGAGCAATATTTATAAAAAAGATAATAATCAGAGTTTAGATTTGTGTGTTTTTTGTAATGTTAACAAATAAATTAAGTCCGGATCAAATTTGAACGCTCCTACGTAATGTAAAGTGATATACGAAATGGATTGTTAATCGTTGAACAAGCGGATGAAGATTCATGGACTGCGAAAGAAAAGATGGCTTCAATTGGTCCAATAACAATAACAATAATAATAATAATAATAATAATAATATAAGAAGAAGAAGCAGGAGGAGAAGAAGAAGAAGAAGAAGAAAAAGAAGAAGAAGAAGGCGGTAGCGATAATGATGAACGATTAATAAAAGAAATAAATGATGCTAGAAACCGATGATTGGGTAGTACTATGAGTAAACCAAGTCCTGTTTTGTCCGTTATTAAGGCGAGTAGTTTTTCTCAATGTGCTGTTAATTTTACCGTACTGTAAGCTGTTATTTCCTTGTAGCCTTTTAATACTTGTGTCATTGACAGTCCTGTGATCATGCTGAGGATCGAACCTGCCAATTTACGGTATGAAAAAATGTGCAAGTGTCTTGCCAAGGACTCTTCGTGTCGGCCGTCCAGCACGTGCTCTCCTCGTGGAGCCGCGCTCTGCTACAAGGCAGATGTGTCTCTATTCAATTTACTTCCCACGATCCAAGTGTCGCCGCAAAGGAAGTTCGCTCACAGTGAGTGATTTTTAACGGCTCTCTTCTTAGTCATACAAAGTATGTGAAGGTAATGAATCTTATCGAAATAAAAACAATTCATTGTAAATATATTTTCACCTATATTTCATAATACTAGTAAATTTTGATAACAGTTACTAAGTGAAAAAACTGAATACAATACCAGCAATAAATATATGGCTTAATTAATTAATAAATCAATAAATAAAATAATAAAGAAATATCGGCAATTAATAAATAAGTAAATAAATAAATAATTGAAGAAATTAAATAAACATAATATAAATAAATAAACGATAAATAAATAAAGTGGATTAAACAGTTGCACAAACAGATCAGCAAATAAGTATGGATACACAGTGAGTCTCAGGGAACGTTCGTGGTGTTTCTATCGGCGACCAGCAGCAGGTCCCCCTCCACTGCTACCGACGCGACGCTTCGCTGCTTGCATCCGCGAACTCGAGCTACGCCGGCACCGGATTAAAACTTATGTAGGCCTACACTATGTTATATTAATAAGTTAATAACATTCGGTATTCACCTTCCACACAGTAACTGCTGGAAGTGTTGCCCATCTTGGGTGATACTTAAGTCACATCATATCATTCGCAGAACCTCTTTCATTAAAACTTAAGCTACCGGTACTGTATATACTAAATTCGATGTTGTTTTTCCACATGGAACTGGGCCGCCAGGAAATTTACACAGTTGCCGAAAATGAGTATGTTTACAATGTTGAAAAAAAATATATATATATAATAATAATAATAATAATAATAATAATAATAATAATAATAATAATAATAATAATAATAATAATGATTTATTTAACCTGGCAGAGTTAAGGCCATACGGCCTTCTCTAACACTCAACCAGGAGTAAAGACTGCGTTATAGAAACACTACAAATTTACAAAGTACACACAAAACTGAATAAGATAATAATAATAAAATGTAAACAACAAGTAAGAAGAAATCAGACATAATATATAACATACAGAAAGAAAGAAAAAAGCATAATAAAATGTGAACAGCAGGTCAAAAATAAATTAGGCCTACAAAGTATAAAAAAATAAGAAAATTATTGATGATAATAATAATATATGTGTATGTATATACAACTATACAGATTTTAACAGCTCATTCCTTGAATAGAATATAACTTTTCGTTCTGCAAAGCAATTTTTCAATGCTACATTTGTTCGGCTCAAATTTCCGCACATTTAAAGAACAAAACTAAAATTCTCTCGATCGTTTATTATCAAAAGACACTGCTCTCTTAAATTGACTGACCATATTGGGAATTAATTGAATCGCTTTCTCAAAACACGTTATGGAATGTTTCAGACAGACAATCAATTTTTACCTAGAAAAAGAAACAAAAACGAGAAAAATTTTGTTCAACTTTTTTGTTTGATATATATATATATATATATATATATATATATATATATATATATATATATATACATTTTTTTTTAAATGCCCCCCCTGAAACTAATGACATATCTAAAGAAGGTAAACATGCGAATTCTAAATGAGGCAGTTGAGCAAGTGGACAAATACTTCGGGTGTATTTTAAGCATTAACATGAGCTGCTGCCAGGAAGTCAAAGGAAGGATAGCAAGGGCAAAGGAAGCTTTTAATAGAAAAGGAGCATCATCTATGGACGTCGGGGAAAATAACTAAGGAAGAGACTAGTGAATTGCTTTATGTGGAGTCTGACATTGTATGGGACAGAAACATGGACATTACGACGAAGTGAAGAGAAGCGACTAGAAGGATTTGAAATGTGGATATGGAGAAAGATGGATCGTGTGAAATGGACAGACAGAATAAGAAACGAAGATGTGTTGGTAAGAGTGGGTGAGGAAAGAATGATGCTGAAACTGATCAGGAAGAGGAAAAGTAATTGTTTGGGTCACTGGCTGAGAAGAAACTGTCTACTGAAGGATGCACTGGAAGGACTGATGAACGAGAGAAGAGTTCGGAGCAGAAGAAGATATCAGATGATAGACAACATTGAAATATATTAATCATATGAGGAAACAAAGAGAAAGACAGAAACTAGGTAAAATTAGAGACAGCTGGGTTTACAGTGAAAGACCTGCCCTTGGGCAGAACACTGAATGAATGAATATAAATCTATCAGAAATTGAAAATCATAGATGAATTCTGAATACCTTTGAAGGCCCTCGCAATGAACATTAATTCTTGTCTTAAGTAAATAAGCGTTTTTAGACAGCAGATCGCATGCTCCCCACTTCCAGTGTCCGTAGTAGCCGATTTTTTTAATTTTCCTCTTCCATATGTCGTTGCTTCAACATCTTTATTTATTCCCTTCATGTGCGACCGGGTCGGCCCCTCATATTCCTTCCGAATTACATCCATGTGTATAGCTTTATGAGTCACATACTATCGTCCATACGAATCAGGTGCCCAAACCATAAGGATTCTCTTCTCAATCCTCCCAACCACACCTTCCTCAGTAGTCTTCATATGTCTATCAATATTTCATATTCTGTCCATCCTAAAAATTCTGGCACTTCTTGGTAAGGATCCCATTTTTGCTAATATTATCTCTCAATTCAATTTAATTCGAATTGAATATTATCCTTACTTTCAATCACTCCCCAAAAATCTATACTCTCTTTCTTATGACAGAATATTTTCCATTGTAGTTCTGCCTATGTGTAACTACCTTCAAACATTTACTTTTCATGCAGCAGTTATATATAAATGAAACACACTGAAAGTATTAGTAAATCTGACGTTCTGGATCATAATATTCTCATTTAGAACGTAGGTACCGAAATTTACCATTATCATAATCGTCGTCGTCATCGTCATCATCATCATCATCTTCTTATTCCAATGAAGTACAAGGCGCAATGGCCTGTTACTGTCTCAATGCTGAATTTTCAGTCCACCTCTTCTTTAGATGGTATAATGTATTTTATTTCATAGAGTGCAGTTTCATAGAAATTACTTTGCCGACAGACCTCCTACTGTCCCCTACTAATTGGTTGTCATAAATAAATGTCTTCCTTAATGTGACGGAAATCTTGTCTTCTCCTATCAGTAACCAATCACAACCCTCGTTCAGAAGAATTGACAGCATATGTATTTGCAGAATTAAGTACTTTATATTCTAGAGAAGTAAATTAATGACAAGATATCTCCCGTCAAATCCACGTGGAGGCAGAGTTGCCGCATCTTTTCCGAATTCCAAGGATTCCCGTCAGTCTCACTATCACATTTCGAGGGTCACCAGGATTGCGGCAACTGTGCAATGTTGGGACGAGGGGACAGGATGGAATTGTCAGAGGTGATTATGTAGGAAGTCATAAATCTGTAAGTGGGTGTTCAAAGGAGCCACCGAACTGCACTCCTTGAAATAAAATAGAGTATATAAGCGTCTTTTCTTATGTGAACGGAATTGAAGCATGGCTTTCGGTGTTCTATTTGGGTTCATACGTTATATATGATTTTTTCAATGGAGCTGGTAATTATTTATAAAATGTATAACCGGTTGCAACTAGAGTTCCTGCATGGCATCTTGGCGCCTTTTATGATCCCAGCGAATACATCCTGCCGTTACTCTCATAAACTTAATTTCATTGCCTGTAATTGTATTCGATTTACGTCTTTATTTCTCATTGTTTATGCCTCACTTCCGTTACACGGTATAGGATTTGCTAATGTTTTATATTGCGGGTTCTCAAACTGTTTCTCCACAAATACACTGTACTGAAGATTCAGGTAACACTGGCCAGAAGAAATATAGGGATTTGTCGTAAATTAAAGTACTTTCATCATTAAATTTCTTAGATGTAGGAACCACAAAATATGTTCTTAATGAGAACCATAACTAGTTTTGATGACACTATGTTTTTTATGTCAGGACCTGTTTTTGAAAGTGTTAATATCAGTCTTATTCAATTTTATACTAGGTCTTAAAAATGCTAAACAAAAAAATTACCTTCACATAAATGTTATCGTAAAAACAAGAATAAAAAATAATAAATCTGCATTTGCAAACAATGATGGGTACTCCTTTCATCTTTTAGTAAATAAAATCCGGACTTTTTGATCATAGTTCTGAGCTAAAACTTTCTGTAAAGAACCTAGCTCTAGAACTATGTTATCAAATAAAATAAGCAGTGTTATTGCATCGCAGCCTCCATTTCAGCATTAAGACAAATATAATTTTCCTCGACAAAGTTTTTAGTATAAGCAAATATCGACATTGTGTTCTGTAGATAATAAAACACAAGCCGAAAAAAAAAACACTCCTTGCTATCACCAACGTTAAAATTGAGAAACTTATGATTGACCTAATTGTATACTGTCGATTGGTTATTTGTACAAATAGTGTATGAATGCATCAAGTGCATTTACTGATACATAATATGTACAAGCACATGTACACATGATCCTTCCACGAACCTGTACGGCCTTTCCTACTATAACTATGCGCAGTTTGAATCTTCAAAGAAAAAAATACTACTAGTAATATAATAATAATAATAATAATAATAATAATAATAATAATAATAATAATAATCCGTGGCGCTACAGCCCACAATGGGCCAAGACCTACCAGCCGGCTGCTGGCCTCACACCCACATGCCGAAGCAGAGGTGGACTATCATCCAACCAGAATGGAGGTATCGTGTGGTTAGCACGATGATCCCCCCAGCCGATATAGCTGGCATTCGCAACCGAATTTCGCTATCTATCGTAGCTCCCCAAGTGCATCACGATGCTGGGTGGGCACCGGTCCCATACACTGGCCAAAATTTCATGAGAAAATTTCTTCCTCCCATGAGTACTCGAACCCGCGCGCATTCCGTAACGCGAGTCCTAGGCAGGATGCCGTAGACCACGACGCCACGGCGCGGGACAGTAATATAATAAAAACAATAATTATTAATATTACTGTTACCATCAATTATCATTACCATTACTAGCATTATCACAATTACAACTAATTCAATTTCATACCATATTTCACCAAAATAATTCAAACAAAAATAAAATAAATGTAAGAAATGAAAAAAAACACACAGTGAAACACACACGCATATTATACACACACACACACACACACACACACACACACACACACACACACACACACACACACACACACAGTAAAACCTCGATAAGACGAGCCCGCTTATTATGCTATCCCTTGTAATACACTTTTTTGTCCTATCCCTGTATATTTAATATATAACGCCTTTATAAAATACCCCGTTTGTTGAGCTGAAGTCCTGCATAATACACTATGTTTATGGAATATTTTCGATATAATTTTCAGCACTGTACTGTAACAGCAATGAAACATTTTGGCCATTGAACTTACTTGTGCCATTAACCTGAAAATTACTAGTATTCGACCCTTTACCTGCGCATTTAAACCTTCATCCTATACAATACCCCACCCTGTTATTACACTCTCTCATTCGACTCTTTACCAAGCTTAAATACAGTTACGATACCCCACCGTTTCTTTAAGCCTCTCTCTCAAACAACATTCCTCAGTCGGCCGTAATAAAATTCTGGAAATTTTTGCTGGTCAGTTTGTTGTCCTTTAGTGTATTGAAGTGTCTGTAAATGTGATTACAATGAATGTTAAACGAAAAGCGCTTTGTGTCGGAAAAATTGCAAATCTTAAGAAAGCACGATGAAAAGAGTACTCTTAATCAGAAATAACTCCCCGATTCGTTAGGAATCCCATCATCGACATTAATGCCCATTGTGCATCAACTCGGTTAGTGTAACCACCGATTAAAATTGCCACATAACTCGTGGTTAAGCATTTTTATGATGCCTCACCCTCGGTTAGGACTTAAATAGGAGATTAACCACGGTAATCTCTAACCGGCCATATTCGAGCTGTTAAAGAAGATAATCAGTGATTAGTAGGGCAAGTAAAACAATTTCGAGTTAAATTCATATCCTGTCTGTTTTGATGAACGAAGTTACATTTTACGAGGTGTTCTAGATGAGGGGCTACATTTTATGAGCATGATAGTAAGGCCTGGTAGTTTAGTATTGTTAAACTTGGTACATTATATCGGACCTAAAGGTGAAGTTGCCGCTGGGGGGGTTTCCAGCCACTCTACAAAAATGCAATAATATCTCATACTTTTAACGGGCTGCTATCGACGTTGTCAGATTCACGTATTGTAGTTTTCCAGCCCCGCGGGTTGTGAAGAAGGAATCACGCGCGGGGCGAGTGAGACAGGTATCTATCGGCCGCTTATATGGAGTATTTTTATTGCGGTTGGTCAACTGGTTCTGGACAGAAATAGTGCCGTACGATCACGTGATTCCACTATAGCTAGAGTTGCGGCTTCTGGCAGACGACCATGTCACGTCTTCCGTATTCACTGAACTCATGGACGAGTCAGAATTATAATATATAATATAATATAATGTAATGTAAGATAAGTAATACGAGTACAACATAGTATAATACATATTTGTGCTTTCTCTGTTTGCATCTGGTCAGGGAAATTTGGTGCCTGCTTCGAAGATTTCAAAACAAATAGAGCAAATAAATATTTATGCAGGCAATGAAAAAAACTTGCTCTTTGAATGTTCGTTGTCATAACTAATAATTAGGGGGCGGATGTTGATGACCTAAAAATCTACTTAAAATGATCATTAAAATGCTCTTAAATTAATGGAAAAATGACATGAAATTAGAAGAAAATGGCATTTAAATATTATTCACCGTTCTCGCACGACAACTTCTTAAAAATTAGTCACCTTGTTTCAATGACTGCCCTGCAAATCTCGGACAGCGGAGGCAACTTCCTGGAATGTGGCTAAGATAAAGAAAAAGAACATGCAACAAAATGAATGTTTCAAGGGAAAACTATAGATTTTATTAGGGTTTACAATGTGTTTCAATCAGGGATGAACCATGTCAGTGTCTTCATTCTCCATCTCCTCCTCCTTCCGCGCTTCACTTTTGTTACCAGATCTTCCAGATGAGGGAGTGTGGGCGCAACATGCATTTTTCAATCTTTGTGTTAAAAATACTGTCTACTACAATAGACATCCCTTCCGAACCATATTGGGGACACAATGTCCTGTACCAACAAAAGAACAATAGCGGTCAAAGTCCTCACTTAAATTAAACTGCTGTATAGCATTTTATACTAATTCTGTTGTGTGAAGTGAAACCTTCAGTGGAATGAGGGATGGACTTTAAAGTCTGTTCCAAACTATAAAACTCAAATTTCACTGTTATTCACTTATTCAATAGGTAATTACTACTGACCTATTTGGTTAGAAAATGATTTAACAGACCTATCGGTAAAGAAGAAAGTAAAATGCATTCCAAATGATCTAAAAGTTCTTCAAAGTATTAAAAATGACCAAAAAAATGCCGAAAAAATATAAAAATGACCTATTAGTTCAAAAACTTCAAAAAATGCAATATAAGACATTACTTTTTTACGTTGATATTAACATAGAAAGGATTTCTGTATTAATAGGCATCGTCTTAATGTGAAAAATAAGATGACTTTTTATCAACATCCGCCCCCTACTAATAACTAAAATGGTATATGCTAAAATCTCACGTATATGATTGCAAATTAATGTGTGTGAATGTATGTACGTACACATACATACATACATACATACATACATACATACATACATACATACATACATACATACATACATACATACATACATACATACATACTCTTACATTATAGTATATTACATACAATACAATAAAATATAAATTATATACATACACACTCATTACAATTATCGTTAAAAATTGTATTACACAGAATTTAAGGCGTAGGCCTACTATGTTTATGAAACATTCCATCGCCTGTAGTTTATATAGTTACGTATGTTATTAAACTGGGATTTCAGTTTTATCTAGGATATTAACATGCTTCTCATAAAACAGGCTTAGTGTATCTCTAAGAATCAATAAATTGTAAAATTCCTTTGCAGAACGAAAAGTTACCTTTGTTCGGATCAAATTTCTGCACACTGTTCTCTTAAATTGACTGAGCATTTTAGTAATTCAATCAATGGCTTTCCCAAAACACGCTATGGAATGTTTCATATAAAACAATTTTTATATCTAAAAGGAAGCAAAAACGAGCAAAATTGTATTAAACTTTTTTGTTTAAAATATCTCAAAGAATAACCATGTGAAATTAATGCATCACTTATGATTCATTCTGTACATGTCTTGAATCTAGTTACATTTCCAGCTGGAAAGTGAAAATTACCATCATCCATAAGGGCTTGGACATGTGTCTGCGTTGTTTCATGAGATGTCCTTGTACCATTTTGACTACATGACCAGGAAGTCCTGCTGCTAATGAACATCTGAGGTTAATTATAAATCTCGCATGAGGACGTGTCGGACTAAAGGATGTAGCTTTCTAAGCAATTGACGGTAAAGTATAATTTCATGCTATAGCCAACCTATAGACCTATAATACCAGAAATTATGAGTGTTTTAAATCTGTTATTTAACGACGTTGTATCAACTAGGTATTTATCTAAAGCGATGGAATTGGTGATAGTGGCTAGTGTGAGGATTCGCTATGGGTTATCTGATATTCCCTTACAGTCGGAGAAAATTTCGAAGACACGAATGCAGGGAATTAAGAAAGGAGATATTGAAACTGTTGGCTTCTTGTTCCGAACGTTTGCCGAACGCTTTAATAAATGACACATTACCTTCTCGTTGAGAATGAGGTGATATTTGCCCATGTCATATTTTAAAATTACGTCAGGATTTGTGGATTAATATTGTATACTTTGACAAGTTCCCCCGGGGGATAAAAAGTCAGAGTGGATTAGGTCGGATGTCCACGCTCCTGTAAGAACTGACAAATAGCATCCGCGGAAACATCGCCTCCATTTCTCAACGAGGACTACAACAAGTGGTGCAACAATTGTTAAGAATAAGATCGCAGACAGTTTCAGCATTTCCTTTCTTAATTTAGGTGAGTAGGTGATAGTTTAAATGCTTTACATGAATAGTTTCTGGTGTATCGAATTACTGTTATTGTGTTGCGTGTCCCTGATAACACAATTTCTGCATAACCGGAGCTTGTGTACAGCTCGGTCGAGAGCAGAGTTTCCGCGTTGCTTTTTCTGTACATTCTATTCACCCAGTATACTGACAGTAATCAATCTACAGGACAGAGAACGAAGAGTGTAATACAAGGAGGTATGTATAACTAGTAAATAGACTCGCTTTCCTTCCTTTCGTTTCAAATATTCATCTCTTTATACTATAGTGTCGAATGGTTGATGATATGAATAGTCTATTTATTCATCTCACGAACTTTTCAAGCTTCAGAAATCCTGGTTTTTAGAAATGGAATTAATTTTGAAAGGACGAGAATCTTGCTTCTGAGAAAGGAATAACTTCTTTTCTATTCTAATTTAACATGTTTTTAGTTACCGGCGTACTTCAGGTAATGGTGCGTTTGCCTGCTGATCCGAAGTTGCTCTCGGGCGTGTGTTCGATTCCCGGTTGGGTCATTACCTGGTTGTTGTTTTTTCCCCGAGATTTCCCCAACCATAAGGCAAATGTCAGGTAATCTATGGCGAATCCTCGGCCTCATCTCACCAAATACTATATCGCTATCAGCAATTCCATCGACGCTAAATGACCCAGTAGTTGGAATAGCGTCGTTAAGGTAAAAAAAACATGATTTAATTCGTTCACTGTTTTTGACGTCTGTGTGTATTGTATTAAAGTTTATTACTAATAGGGTCATATCAAATCCTTAAGTAAAATTTTCTATAGTAATGTGAGAAGAGGTCTGAGATTTGCCGATATTTGGGAAATCTCAGACCTAGAGTGGCATTTATTGGGACTATTTAGTGAATAAAATAAAAACGTAAATAATATATTCCTAAAATTCGTTCACAAAATGTTAAATATTTATGAATACTTAACCTATTCAGACATTGTGAAGTCGAAATAGATGAATAACGATTACTGCAATAAAGAAATTGAATGTTATTCAATAATCCCAATTGAGAAAAGCGAAACAGAGGTTTAAAATAGTAATATACGTTACAAGAGCGGTATGTTGACGTTTTCATGTTCGAGGAAAAGATTGAAAAAGCGAAACGTAGTTGAGCTTTTTTAATTTCCGAGAACATGAAAACAAATATACCGCTCGTGTATCGTACATTATTTTCTGTGAAGATTGTTTATTACGTACCTGAAAGACGAATTTCTAATTAGTTGCAATGAAATCTCCATCTTGGTTTCTGTTTAATGACGGCAACTTTAGAAAACAAAAATATCTATACTCCAGCAGGCCGTGATATACGTCTGTCTTTTTTTTCTCCCAGTCTATAAATGCGAACTTAAAACAAACGGTAAGGTTATGTAATGATTTGTTTTTCATTTTAATATTTTAACAATATTATTTATATAACATATTGCAGTAATAACATCGGCATCTGGAATCTCGTTGATTTTTTCACGGCTTCCTTAATGTTACTTGTATCAGGAATGCAATAAGTTTCGTGGAGTAGTAGACTTTACTTAATTTTTGCAAATATTTAAAAACAATAATTAACATTGCAATTTAGGTGAAATTGCAGTGGTAAGTTTCCAATTTATAATTATTACTATGTTAAACGTCTCTAAAAATAATATGTTAAAAGCCTAAAGCAGTAAAATGAATGTCGCGCTTAAGCGGTAAGAAGAGGGAAATTGTTATGTGTGTTACGTTGGGAATACTGAATGTGGTATTTCACACTTACCGCGTATTGGTTCTGTGCGGAAAACAAGCAAATACGCACCTCGCACAAATGTTAATTACATGTACTGCGCTTTTCTCTTGTTATTATAATTTTATCTGTTGAAATCATAACTTAATTTAAACTATAGTATAATTACAGATAACCTGATTAATACATCAATTAAATGAACAATTAATGAAGTAGCATCATTTTCTTTAGATACAATGGACACAGAATTAGAAGATGAAGATGTAGATGTGGAAATAGAATTTCGCACTTTATTTAGTACAATGGACCCTGCTCATCGATTTACGTGGAAACAGTTGGCGACACTGATTAAACAAACGAACGATCATGCGACAAATTGCTAGTGATAAATCGAGCTGCAGAAATTATCGCGATGTATGACTGTGATTGGTTGGAATTCAAAATTTCATTACACTTCATTGGCCGAGAATGGAATGACGTCACATAAGCGAAATAGTCAATATAAAATAATTAATATATTCTATTATATTTTCCTCAATCTTTGGCGCCCTTTACGTCATACACCTACTTTTCTGAGAAGGGTGACTTGAAGAGTGTTTTTTTTTTAACTTCAGAGATTCTGCTGAGGATTTGAAATCGTGAGTTAGTATCTCGGAACTTTCGAGTGCAAGCTGCAATGAGTTTGTAATCTCGCTGTGGGAAAGGACAAATGCGAGTAGAAAGCAGGTCTGTGCTGACATTTCACCAGCATGATTCGATTGGTACAGGATGTTCCTCAACAACTTGATCGAATGTCCTGAGTTCTCAGATATCTGGGCCTCCTCACCTACTTCGAAGATCCTATTTATGGCAGTTCACTACGATATTAGCTGTTTCTCGTATATTTCTAGTATTTTTAGTAAACTTTTGTCACTTTGCAGTCTTTCCTACCCTCCTTAGATGCACTATGTGCTATCTTAATCAAACGCTGGTTTCGGTGAGTCCAGATTGTTCTAATAATACATAGAAAGTCTAACTAGAAAGAAAGTGAAAAGCAAATAAGATCTTTTCCTCGTCTTATTCTTCATCCATTCGGCACGACTATCCATTCAGGTCATACATAATCTCGTTTCCTCTCTCCTACGTTGAACGTATACAGTTTCTCACATTCATATTTGCCAGTCATTATCTCGCACATTCAGCCACTTGCATGAGTCTACTGATTTTTTCTAAACTTCAAATGAATAAGAATATAACGATAAGTAAAGATATAAAGAGAAAAAGTTCATAAAAATGTATATGGAAAAAAAATATGGGTTACCAAAAGAATTTAATTTATACAGATTTTAAAGTATTAACTATTGAAGAAATTTGTAAATATGGTTTACTAACTTACCACCACAGAAATAAAATAAAACACAAATCTAATCGACATGAATATCATATTCGAAGACAAAAGTCTACTTTCCCATTGTTGTACAAGTGAAGCACTTAAACATTGTGATAGTTTCGACCCACGACTTACATTAGAATAAAATTACAAATCATTTTTCAAATTTGAAATATTTTAAAACTGAACCATTCAAAGCAGAAATTTATAAAATTATGCATGATGTATAATATTAAAAAATGTGTGTATATTTTACTTCTTTATTTCTGTCGACTATATTTATGTTTTTATTGAATGTCACTGGCTTCTGTCTGATTGTCAATTTATATTAAATGTGTTCTTGTCTCTTTTTCTCTTTCTTTTTTATCTTGTGTGTTAGTTGTTGATCTGAATTAAGTTAACTAATGTAGCCTATTTAGTAAACTGCTTTTGTAAATTATATGTTATATTATTGGCTAAGACCACACCGTACACGAGCCTGGCTGTTACAGTAGTGACTAAAACTATTTTTTGTTGTACGCCTATACTTTTGAATTGTACTCACTTCGCTTATTAGCTAAATATATATATAAAAACAAATTTACGAGAAACCGATAACAAGCTAATTGACTGATTAGTAAAAGGACAGTCCAAAATACGGAAGAGAAAAAATTCGAGAATAAATAATCGTGTCATGTAATTGACGTAGACTTTACTTTATGTTACGCAGTAAATAACGTACATTCTACTTTACGTAAATCTTACTCGTAGTATTTGATTTAATTGTGTGCAGTTACTATGACGTGTAACAAATATATTTTTATTCTACATATCACAATCTTTCTACAGGATTACACCAAAATGATCACTACAATTCATAGAAATAAAACAAACAGCACTTGCATAACATTTGAATTTGGAGTCAGAAACAGTAATGCGAATCCAACACCAATTGAACTTCAATAAGCGTAAGTAAGCTGTATTTTTAGCACGTTCACTGCTACCTTAAATGAGACAAAATCTTTCCCCTGGAGCCAGTACGCATAAATAAGCATATTCTTGTTCGTTATTAGTCTTCATATTTACATAAACAACAAATATATTTCTATGAATTAAAAAAAACTACAGTAGGCCTATTAGTGAATTACTGGACGAAACATCGAAGAGTATGTAACATCGGGCCTTCATGTTCCAACAAATCTTGGACAGCATCCTGTGCATTTGCATCATCCAGAAATCGGTTTTTCAAAGATGTTTCTCCAGTGGTACAGCTTGATTCAGGGATATTGGTCCTTAGAAAAATAAATAGATATAGGCTACTAAGAGCGAGTTACTCATCACTACTGGCGGACTGGGTCATACAGGTCAGGCCGCGCAGTCATAACACGTAACACTTCCTTCTTATGATGTCGCGGTACACTCCGTCTTAAATTCCAATATTCTTCCACACGTCCCGTTACTACAGTATAGTCGCGACGCTGTTATTCCCGGCGTGATTCCTCCTCTTTGCTTACGCCTTAGGAAGTGAATGCTCTATAAAGTCTAAGTAAGTAGTATCGTTCGCCATTTTTGTTCTTTCGTTACCGAGTTACCAGACGAGGAATCTATTTGCTACACCGTTAAACATTATCATGCCGTAGCTCCTATGATAATAAATCAAACGCACTGTAATTTATCAAATAATTGAGCGGCAAATAACGCCCTCTTGTGCTTCCTGCAAACGCCAACGAAAGAGCCAAAATGGCGGGCGATTATATTAAGTATTTATCGAGCCGTAGCAAATGCATAACGTTATCATCAGCGAATCACAAGACGCACACGTTTAAATGTAGCCGACCTGCAACGTGATTGGCTGCCGAAAATAAGAGCGACGGGACTATAACCACTACATCTGTTGACTGAACAATGTCGTAATGACTTATATTTTCTTGACATGTGTGTCCTTCAGCTTCGAGCATAAATATTATTTTCATTCTTCCTCTTTCCTCTTCCCCTCCTATGCACATTTGTGATTAAATTTCTTTCTTTTGACGCAACACACAGCTCGCTCACTAGCCAAACAACCAAGGACAGGGACCATTAACGCTGAATCGAGCTTGTACAAACAAATGAAATTCGTATGAAGTTAAATCCGAGCTTTATAGAGGATGCTCCAGAGTGTTTCGGTGAAAGGAATGCAAAATGCCTATGTTTGTCGTGCTGTGTGAGGTCTGAAATTATCGTGAAGAAGATTAACATCTATGGGTAAAAAAATTTCTCTAGCATGCAAGGAAGTACAGTATTATCAAGAGAGTCATGCTTAATGATCAGCCTTCGTATGTGGACAGTAAATTGGAAAGAAGTGGAGAAATAAAAAGGAAAATAAGAAAAGAAACAGGAGAAAAGAGGGGTTGAAGAGAGAAGGACAGGAATAAAGAAAAACCACAAACATAAAATATTAAAAAAAAAACACATTGAAAGAATGAGAAGAAAATAGATGTTTAAAAGGAGAGACCCGAAAGACAGAAAGAAAATCATGACACTTAAGAATGGAACAAAAATTGAGAGAAAAAAATACAGGAGTAAGGAACAGTACAGTATATCAGGGAAAGGAGTCAAATAAAGAAGCAAAGAAAAAATAAACGGAAATAAGGGAAAGATAAAACACAGGAAAGCAATGAATGAAGAGAAGTAGAGGTGAGGAATAGTTTCCTGGAGTTGATACTTCATTACATATGATGATATTCGCAACAATTTAGTACTTCATGACGTTCTCTGATCGCATCTTTGTTGTAGTCTGTGGCTAATCATTACCATTCGAGGTTGAAGGGTTAAGACCAGGCCGAGAGCGAAGAAGATTCTTAGCATTACATCCCCCGGATATTAGTCTAACTGTGGATCCCATGTCGTAGATATTATACAGCACGTAAAGAACCTGCACCTAAGAAAGAGCTCCAAGCAAAGTATGGCGACCATTTCTGTTCAACATTGAATAACCTCTGTGTAATTGGGAGCTTGTTAAATAAATTCTGACTACTACTTCTACTCTTACTCCTGCTAATAACCACCAATCACCAAGCACCACCAACAACTAACAAAAACCACTAACAAACATCAACAACCACCAACCACCACCATTCATCAATAACCACCAACCATTATTAACAGCCACTAACCACCATCTCTTTCACAACAGTCCTGCCAAGATTGGAATTCGCTGCCTGCTAACATCAGAGATTATCGAAATAAATTCAATTAATAAACAAACTTACTATGCATTTGGTCAGTAATTGAGACTCATTCAGACATGGCTTCTTCTAAATAGTTCTCTTGTTCTATCATAAAATATTTCAGTCTCCGGTAATTTCATTCCTATAGGCTTATAATTATTCTACGTTTAATTTGTTCTTCAATAAATAAATTCTTTCTTTGTTCTTAACTTACACAACAAACTGTCTAGTCTTCATTAATCAGGTAATGTTTGGCACTTTCATTTTTATTGTAACTGTAAATTTAATATTAATATTAATTGTATTCTTAATATTGTAATTGTAATTCCATGGTAGAGGAGAAGAAAAGGCCTGATGGCTTTATCTCTACCAGGTTAAATAAATAAATACTAAATACCAACAACCACCATCCACTAACCACCACCATCCCCAACCAACAATCAATAACCACCAATCCACAAATTAAGTTACCACCACCACCACCACCACCAACACATCCTCCTCTTTGTTGATACTTTATTTCTTTTCTTAGTCAAGAGCATAAGTTAGTGACATTTACTGTAGTCTAATAGGAAGATAAACTTTTATTTTCCATATTTTGCACCAAATTCATTAAACTGAATAGAATCAAGGCAATAACACTTCTCCGTTGAAGGCCTATATTAAGAAGCTGTCTCTATTTTTTCGCGTTTAATTATACCGAGTCCGGCATTTGATTCTGAAGAGTTTCAACATGCTGTTGTAAAGGGACTATAAGGTTTAAAAAAAGCACAGTATGTAGCTTGAATAATGCAATTTATTGGAATGTCTTCATGTTTTGAAAATTACACATTTAAAGTGATCCCCTTGGTATCTTATGACCTGTTGTAATCTTACACGAAAATTGTTCATGACGCTTTGCAATAAATCTGGAGTTTCGTTGATCTCTTGCACTTCAGCCTGTATCCTATTCTTCAGATCCTGGATAGAGTGTGGTCTGGTTTGAAACACTCTTGCTTTGAGGGTGATCGTAAGGTGTGCTGTTTCTGCTACAGTCATAATTGGTCCCTATTGTTTCTAAGTTGGAAATGAGAGAGCTGTTACGATGAATGGTGAACGGTATCAACAGATGTTACAGACATTTAGAGGGATGACATGTGGTTTCAAATGTTACGGCCCATACTGCCAGAGACACACTGCGAATGTTGAGAAATTTCTTCCCAGGACGCATAATTTCTCGGTTTGGAAATATCAATTGGCCGGCTCGATCTCCAGATCTAACAGCTACTGACTTCTTTTTGTGGAGACACACACTATCCAGGATTTGAAGAACAGGATACAGGCTGAAGTGCTAGAAATCAATGAAACCCCAGGTTTATTGCAAAGTCACATGGGCAATTTTTGTGTAAGATTACAACAGATCATAAGATACCAAGGGGATCGCTTGAAATGTGTAATTTAAAAAAAATTAAGACATTCCAATAAATTGCATTATTGAAAAATCTCTCCGTCCTCGTGGATGGTAATACAAAAGTCTCTTTGGTAAACGATTTTCAGGCATCCTAAGAAGGTGGTTTCTCCATTTACGTTGATAATGTTGGACGTCTGCGGTCATCTCCTCAACTTCCCACTGATTTCTTATGTCTTCGCTCGTAATGCGGTCCCGCAAGATAACTCCTGTCAGTGATCGTAGAAATCTCATTTGTGATGCGTTGAGTCTATTTATTTCCTTTTGCCGCAGTGTCCAACATTCACTGCCATATAACAGAGCTGGTTTTGATATTATGTTGTGAAATCGGATTTGGACCTCTTTTCGATTTTTTTTTTTTTTTTTTTTTTTTTTTTTTTCCAAAGTTCCTTCTCAAGATAGCATTTAATTGAAGCTACATACTGTGTTATTTTCAAATTTTTGAACCTTACAGTCCCTTTACAACAGTATGTTGAAACTCGTCAGAACCAAATGTTGGACTCTGTATATAGGCATATGCTTTCCCCACAACCACATATCTCATCAGAGATGAACAATCATGCATCCAGTAGGGTTGGCTGTATAGCTGGCTTGCGAAGCCGATTTGTCTACTTTACTGTAGCTTTTCAAATTCATCACGATGCTTGATGGTTATCGATCTCATACAGTGGGCGAAATTTCACGAGAAAATTTCTTCTCCTAAGAACACTCAAACCAGAGCATTCCGTAACTCTGGTCCAAGCCATGAAGCCTTAGGCCACGCAGCCAAGACACGGTACGCACATTAATACACAAGACACATTTGCTTACACGTGACGCGACTGATAAATATTCTTGTTTGTTGGTCTAATGTCCCTTCATTATAAGATGTGACTGGCCAATATTAATGTAAGTTCTCTAAAATTATGACTTGTTAAATGCCAAGAAATAGCTGCAGCAGCTGTGAACGAACGACTTTAATTCACTTTTGGGATCTCGCTGCTAGTCTTCAAATCCCCTATTCACCATCGATGAAGTGGCTTTTATGTTTATAGCTTTCGGCTGCTAACAAGGACCTGACAGTCAGCTAGATAGCGCTTTCTTCATAATGGGCGTATACAAATACAGGCTTGTAAGAGAACCGTGATCATTGACGACTGGACAGCATTTGAATAGCCTCTTTTACTGCAGTAGCATATGATATTCCGAGGGCCGAATTAGCCGTATTCTCAAACCGAGCTCCTTCACATAAAACCTCTGTTAAGTAACTTAATCTTTCATTTTCAGAAGAACTTTTTATTACTTACGTACTACTTACTTACTTACGTACTTACTTACTTACTTACTTACTGGCTTTTAAAGAACTCGAAGGTTCATTGCTGCCCTCACAAAAGTCCGCCATAGGTCCCTACCCTGAGTAAGATTTTAATATTATCCTCCTATCTACGTCTCGGCGTCCACAAAGATCTTTTTCCTTCAAGTCTCCCAACTAACACTCTACATGAATTTCTGGTTCACCCATACGTGCTACATGCCCTGCCCATCTCAAACGTCTGGATTTAATGTTCCTAATTATATTATGTGAAGAATACAATGCGTGCAGTTCTGCTCTGTGTAACTTTCTTCATTCTCCTGTAACGTCATCCCTCTTAGTCCCAAATATTTTCCTAAGCACCTCATTCTCGAACACCCTTAACCTATGTTCCTCTCTAAAAGTGAGAGTTCAAGTTTCACAGCCAAACAGAACAACCGGCAGTATAACTGTTTTATAAAATATTCTAACTTTCAGTTTTTTTTTGAAAAGTATACTGAATGACAAAAGCTTCTCAACCGAATGAGAACAAACATTTCCCATGTTTATTCAGCACTTAATTTCCTTTCGAGTGTCATTTATATTTGTTGATGTTGCTTCAAAGTATTTGAATTCTTCCACCTCTTCAAAGGATAAATTTCCAAATTTTATATTTCCATTTCGTACTATGTTTTGATCACGAGACATAATCAAACATTTTGTTTTTTTTTTTTTTCGGGATTTATTTCCAAACCTATCTCATTACTTGTTTCAAGTAAAATTGTCGTGTTTTCTCCTAATATATTCACATCATTCGCATAAATAAGCAGTTGATGCAACCCACTTAAATTCGAAACCCCCTCTCTTATCCTGGACTTTCCCAATGGCATATTCTAGAGCAAAGTTAAAAAGTAAAGGCTATAGTGCATCTCCTTGCTTTAGCCCGCAGTGAATTGGAAATGTTAAATGTTATGTTTTATTTAACGACGCTCACAACTGCAGAGGTTATATCAGCGTCGCCGGAAGTGTCGGAATTTTGTCCCGCAGGAGTTCTTTTACATGCCAGTAAATCTACTGACATGAGCCTGTCGCATTTAAGCACACTTAAATGCCATCGACCTTGCCCTGGATCGAACCCGCAACCTTGGGCATGGAAGGCCAGCGCTATACCAATTCGCCAACTAGGTCAACAGTGAATTGGAAAAGCGTCAGACAGAAACTGGCCTACGCGGACTCTACTGTACGTTTCACTGAGACATATTTTAATTAATCGAACTAGTTTCATTACTTACGTATACTCAGCTTAATTATTCACTACTTAGTCTTATATAAGAATAACAAGGAGATTTTTTTATTTTATTGGGTTATTTTACGACGCTGTATCAACATCTAGGTTATTTAGCGTCTGAATGATATGAAGGTGATAATGCCGGTGAAAAGAGTCCGGGGTCCAGCACCGAAAGTTACCCAGCATTTGCTCGTATTGGGTTGAGGGAAAACCATGGAAAAAACCTCAACCAGGTAACTTGCCCCGACCGGGATTCGAACCCGGGCCACAGGTGTGGACTATCAAGGAGATATCGTTACATCCGGATCTGAATAAATCGTCATTTTGTGTCGGTGATGCAGTCAAATGTGAGTACAAAGGACATACCAGTTCAACGAAAAAATTTGTGATCCCCGTCCATGTCTCTGTTAAGGCGCAATGTTAAATAACATAATTTGTACAAACGCCGGTATTACGGGAATTTAGTTAGAACGATAAGACAAAATGTCTCTTCGTCTAAATATGATGAACTGAACGAATTTATTTTGTGCATTACCATATCCTTCACTTAACTCCGCAAAGGAATGCCGTAGCCTAATTCAATAATCAAGCCGTTCACCCCTGTCCTTGAAGAACTTAAAATCGCCTCTTTTGTCACAGGTAGAATCTTAATAATCCAGCACAGGTATGTACCTGCTCTTTTTTTTTTTTGCCCATGTGCCGAAGAGGATTGAATGTGCCGTTAGAAGGCATTTTTAAACATCTTTATGCCCCGGACATTTAGTGCCTTGTGAAATACACTTACGTCAGCTTACTTACTTACAAATGGCTTCTAAGGAACCCGCAGGTTCATTGCAGCACTCACGTAAGTCGGTCAAAGATCCCTATCCTGTGCAAGATTAATCCAGCCTCTATCATCATATCCACCTCGCTCAAATCCATTTAAATATTATCCTCCCATCTACGTCTCGGCCTCCCAAAGGTCTTTTTTCCCTATGGCCTCCCAACTAACGCTTTATATGCATTTCTGGATTCGCCCATACCCTGCCCATCGCAGACATCTAATTCTGTCAGATGAAGAATATAATACGTGCAGTTCTGCGTTGTGTAACTTTCTCCATTCGCCTTTAACTGCATCTCTCTTAACCCCAAATATTTTCCTAATAACATTATTCTCAAACACCCTTAATCTCTGTTCCTCTCTCAAAGTGAGAGTCCAAGTTTCACAAACATACGGACAAAACCGGTAATATAACTGTTTTATAAATTCTAGCTCCTTCTTAATTCTGGCTACATTTATACCAAATTACTAAAAATTAAATTGAACCAATTTTATGACACTACGCTGGATGAAGCACAAAATGGATTCCGAAAAGGCAGATCATGGGCAGATGGATATTTTACACTGAAGCTTTTGATCGAAAAACATAGAGAATTTAATATTGAAACCCACCTGGCATTTATTGATATGAAGAAAGCCTTCGACAGAGTAGATAGAAACAAATTATAGCATATTTTAGCACATGATGGTATTCCAAATCAATTAATATCAGCTATTTACAATATTTATAATAATAATAATAATAATAATAATAATAATAATAATAATAATAATAATAATAATAATAATAATCATATACAGGTTAGGATTGAAAACAAATATTCAGAACGGAAACGAATAAATCATGGAGTGAGACAGGGTTGTAGTTTATCTCCTCTATTATTTAAAATATACATGAATCACATTATTAAGGAATGTAGATTGAAACCACATGGAAGTATACCGATAAGTCGTTTGTACCAAATAGATACCTTATTATTTGCTGGTGATATTGTGTTTATGGCAAATTCAGAAGATAATTTACAACGTTTGATTTGCAACTTTAATCAAATGGCAGAAAGTTTCAATATGGAAATTTCAACTGAAAAATCTAAAGTGATGGCTTTTTTAGGAAAGGAACCAGTCCGTAGCAAAATTTGCATCAATAATAAGATCATCGAACAAGTAAAAAATTTTATTTATCTCGGTTACCAAATTTCATATGAAGAAGAAAAGGATTTGAATGAGAAAATTATTAAATTCAACAGAGCAATGGGGATAATTAATCAGATATTCAAACCAACTTTGGTATAAAAACACACGCGCACCAGAATTTATAAAACATTGGCCAGACCTATACTCTGTTTAGGTAGTGAAGCTTGGACGATTCGTAATATTGATTCACAAAGATTAACGGCGGCAGAAATGAGATTTATGCGTCGTACAGCGGGATACACGAGAATGGATCACATTAAAAATTTTGACATTATGAAAGAACTGCAGATTAAACCATTACGGAATACGTACAGAAATACAGACAAAACTGGAGATCACATGTCATCAGAATGCCTTGTTCTAGAATTCCACGCCAAATTTTAAATTACCATCCTGTGGGCAAGAGATCCTTGGGCAGACCGTTCAAGCGTTGGCAAGAGACCGTAACGGGCCACTAGGCCCAATACATGGAAGGATGATGATGATGATGATGATGATGATGATGATGATGATGATAAATTCTAGCTATAGTATTATGAAATAAAATACCTTGCATTACAATACACAACACTGTACAGTACATAAGCTTAATATTGTAAATAATGTTCGATCATTGTACGTAGATCTACATTCTTTATTGTAGTGTAAATAGTAAAAATAGCGTATTCTAGTGTACATAGTTTAAATAATTTAAATTGTAAATATTAGTGTAATTGTTAAAGTGGTGCATGTTTTGTTCTGTCCCACTTGATGAAACAAGAGTAGCGTGAGCCACCTGTTAAGTACTTCGCTTACTAGACGCTAGCACATCGTTTACTTAAAACCTCCAGTAATACTTAATCTTGTAGCCTCCTTGGACAAAGAACGGTCTCTAGTCATTTCTCTCCCATGTTGAGTTTCGACCATGAACAACCTGTGCACCATTAAATAAAATACTGTTAGTACTTCATGTAACAGCAAGATAAGAAAATAGAGACGACCAGTTGGAATGAGGAATGCACATTTAAAGAATGTACTATAGATGTAGAAATATCTAACGAAACGTGAAAGGAGGAGCGATTAAGATCGAGAAAGGAAGAATCCGCTCATGCAAGACCTACATACCGCGTGATGAGAATACAAAGTGCATCAAGATGAGGGTGGTCGTCCGAAGCGGGACTCGAACCAGTTAGGAGGACAGCCGCAACTGTCTGGAGCGCATCGACCTTGATTTAAAGGCCCGCCCGACCGCCCGCTCTCGTCAGCTGATTACCAGGCGCTTTTATCTGACTGATACAGCCATTGTACAATTCGTTGGTTTCCAGATTTCATATTTTGCCAATTTTTCACCTCGTTCTGCTTCCCTTCTTGGCAGTTAATGTACACGAGATTATTTATCACTGAAATGGATGATTATGATAATAATAATAATAATAATAATAATAATAATAATAATAATAATAATAATAATAATAATAATAATCAATATTAAGTATTAACATTACATAAAAAGCAAATCTCAATCTTAGATACGGATACGCTTCACGTGGCTAACAGTCAACAAAGTCACGTGATTAGCCCTTTTCAAGATGAGGACTAGTTACATTTGATATGAACAGTTTTGAGATTAAGTACGATGAGTCTATTCCACCACTGAGAGAGAGGAGCGGTGCTTTGATGGTGACAGAATTCAATGCGACTAACATTGTACAACATATCGTTCAAGATCTGGAAATAAATCATTCTGATTAAAATGGTTGAGGATTATTGAAGATAGATATTTCTAATCATACATTTGTTGTGATGTTAATATTTTTCATGTTTACTTAATTTGGTTCTTTATTTTGAAAACATACAATTTTTTTGTTATTCTTACGTTTGTCATTCTGATGCTTTGTTATTGTCAAATATATATATATATATATATATATATATATATATATATATATATATATATATACACACACACACGCACACACACACACACACACACACAGAGTGTCCCATTTATCGTATGCACCTATTATAACTTTTTTGTTTGTATAAGTATTGAAATTTTTGTTTTTGAAAGTTACGTTAGAACGAGGGGCTAGCGTGAGTGTAGAGATTTGGTGGATGGAATTACATTATGGTACAAAATACACATACGTCATCAATTTTTCAAATAGCACTACATACTTTAATCATGTTACATTGTTTACACACATTAAGACGAGTTCAAAAATGTATCACAATGCCATCTTCCTAATCAATAACAACAATAAAATGCAAAATGATTGCCATCAGAATGTGCCGTTTGTTGTGGTGCCCCATTAATCTATGCATTAACTTACACAAAACGAAAGACGACTGACGTCCGTACACTTCGTGTGATGTGTGTTTGCTGTCTTAACATGTAAACAAACCACAACTGTAGATGCCAAAATCCACGTACAGTGGCCTGCACGTTCTCCGGACCTGTCCCCACTCGACTTCTTCTGTAGGGAACTGTACAGGACAGTGTGTACCAGAATATTCTGACAACACCAGACGACATGCAGCAACGCATTTGACAGGCTTGTGTGTCCATTCAGCCAGCAACATGCCGGGCAGTCATACGGTCTTTCGGGGAACTCCTTCGAATCTGCATTAATGTGAATGGTCACTATTTGGAACATCTTCAAAGCATAACATTATCACATTGGAAGTACGTTTTTGTTTCGTTTTGTTGTTATTGATTAGGAAGTTGATATTGTGATAAATTTGTGAACTCGTCTTAGTGTGTGTAATCAATGTAACATGATTAAAGTATGTAGTGCTATTTGAAAAATTGATGACGTCACGTATGTATTATACCATAATGTATTTACATGCGCCAAATCTCCACACTCATGTTAACCAACCCCTCGTTCTAACATAACGCTCAAAAACAAAAATTCCAATACCTATCCAAACAAAAAAAGTTATAATAGGTGTACAAGATAAATGGGACACTTTGTATATATCACACCCCAATGCACCTCAGCCTCAAAGACTTTTTGTGCTCTTCCTAATTACTGATTCAGAATCAGATTCTACATCTTTAATTAAATGTATTGTCTGCTTCACTAAATCGGAGTTTACTTTTGGTTGTGGGCCGGCTTCAAAGATTTGATATCTTTTCCGCTCTAAGGCCTCACAATTCATTAGTAGATGTCTTGCTGTTTCATGGCTTGTTTACATAAACGACAAGATGGGTTTCCTATGAACCTTCCTATTGTTTGAAGATGTTTCCTGCAAGCACCATGCCCAGTTAGGAAGCAGATAACTCTTCTTAATGATGAATGAATATTATGTTTTATTTACCGACACTCGCAACTGCCGAGGTTATATCAGCGTCGCCGGTGTGCCTGAATTTTGTCCCGCAGGAGTTCTTTTACATGCCAGTAAATCTACTGACATGAGCCTGTCGCATTTAAGCACAGCGCTATACCAACTGCGCCAACTAGGCCGACTTCTTAATGATTGTTTATTCAATCTTAATAGAGCATCGGTGAGATTTTTACTAGGCTTTTTTATTATTAGCCTGTAGAGTTTAATTCTGGGAATCTACCTCCATCTTTTATAAGATTTATTTGAAACCCATTTTTGTACAGTGGATTTGGCTTTTTCTGAACTTATTCCTAAGATCTAAAATGGGTTCTGGCCCTATAAATGAGGTCTGAACCCCTTTATTGGCCAGAGTGTGAGCTATCTCATTGCCTTTTATGCCTTTATGACCAGGCTCCCAATACAGTTTAACAGCATTGCGAGGAGAGAGTGATTGTAGTTCTTGGTAACATTCCCATACCAATTTTGAATTGAATTGGTGGAAACTGAGTGCTTTAACGCTAGAACTGCCGGAACTAGTTATATATATATATATATATATATATATATATATATATATATATATATATATATAGGGGAGAGTCGGGTAGTATCGGACATCGGGTAATATTGGACAGTGAGTTTCTTTCATCTACCACACGATGATAGTACCTGATTGACATGGTTACGTTTCTGTGATGTCGCATAGAGAAACGTAACCATGTCATTCAGGTACTACCATATGGTGGTAGATGAAAGAAACGCTCTGTCCGATACTACCCGACTCTCCCCTATATATATATATATATATATATATATATATATATATATATATATATATATATATATATATACTTAGAACCGTCGATGCTATCATTTTGACCGCTTCTATCAGTATAACACAGTACAGCGATAAATAACAAAATAAACAACACTTAATAGTAATTCAATGTTTCTCTTACTCTCCTATCAACTTCAAAATAGGCCTATATACAATATATTCATTTGCTCAAAACAACATACTTCACTGTTTCTCTTACTCCCATGGTAACAATAAATCGTGCTTCTTACGTTAGATCAAAACGCAGGAATCGAATAATCTCCCGGCCTGTTCCTCCCATTTTTTCACTGAAGACTAGGGGCCTGACAGTGGCCTGAATTACACTGTGAATCCGACGCTTACAGGTGGGCCATCCAGCCTCAGCCCCCTATAGAATCAGGTCCCGTTTCGCTGACGAATAGCCTGATAAGCCCCAGAAGCCCGGAGCACCAAGCCCTTTCTATATCAGCATCGGAAACCCGTACTACCGCCAAAACTTCAACCAATCTATTTGTATTATTGGAGATGATAGATGAAATAAGGGGGAGATGGAGGGTGTTGGTGGAATGATAAAGGGCAACGGGAGTTCTCCGTTAAAAACTCTCTGCAACGTCGTCTTTGTCAAAAACAAATTCCATCACGAGCTGGTCAGGGATCGGAACCGGGCCGCCTGGATGAGAACCCAGTGCCCTAGCACTTGAGTCACAGACATGGCAAGATTGGAATACTACTGGATCCAGGTTCAGGTTCAATGGCTCTGTTACCACATAATCTTCAGCAATCTTACATTTGTGGAGGTCGTTGTCTGTCACACTGCGATCGCTAGCGATAGATTATTATTATTTGGAAATAATTGACAAAATAAATTGCCACAGACCAGCTAACACACAAATACCGATCGAAGACATCCACTTCATTGTGGGAATTCAATTTCAGTTATTGGGTTTTATTAAAAGCACAAAACTCGTTATAACGTTTTTTGGAAAAAAAAAATTATATTGTAGTAGTGAAACTGACCGCTCGGCGATTCTAAGTATGAAGGCCAATAACTGCGGAACTAATTTAGAGAAAGCAAATATTGTTGTGACGAGATGATTTACGAAATAACTTACGAAAATTCATAAACTCATAACAGTACACGATAAAAACTGTAGCAGTAGTAGCGAATTTAAAAATGGAAAGCGGCCAAAATGACTGCTTGACGGTTCTGGTGTTAAGTGCAGCCTGGCTATCAGAGTGGATGAAAATTTATTTGTTCATGTTTATGGGATAGTAGAGTGACTGAAAAACACTATAGACTACAGTGAAAGACTGACTTCAGAGAAAGTTATGTCCCAGGAGAACATAATATCAAGTATGCCCCTTTAGTAAAACCGGAAAAAGTACTGCTTCCTCCTTGGTATAATGTAGAGTTTCGCTAAAATTGGATAAGGTTTTGCAAATGTAAGGAATATGGTTTCCGGAACTCAGTGAAGCTAAAGTGAAAGAAGGAATTTTTGTTGGCCCTCAAATTAGGAACCTTTCGAAAGACGAGAGCTTCGAAAAAAAAAGTGTTGAGGAACTACGTAGAAGCTTGGAATGCTTTTTGAAGCGTTGTTATTGTGGGTGTTTAGGTAATAATAAAGCTGACAATTACTAACAGCTTGTACAAGAACTCCTGCATAATTACCAGAAGCTAGGTTGTCGAATGACTTTCAAAATACACTTCCTACATTCCCTTCTGGACTTGTCCCCAGAGAACTTAGGAGCTGTAAGCATGGACAAGGGAAAAGATTCTATCAAGATATACACAGAATAGAACAACGATATCAAGGAAGATGGGATTTTAGTATGAAGGGGGACTACAATTGGTTTATGTTTAGAGAAGGTGACTCAAAATACAAGAGGAAAAAATAACTGCAAGTAACTAAATATATTTAGAAAAAAATCTAGCTTGAAGTCTATATATGGTTGTTTTTACTTCAACGCAGACCTTCTGAGTTATTTGATTTCAGATTTTAATCAATTTAATTTATAAACCTTAATTTATAAACCTTCATTTGATTCAGTTTTAAATTAATAAAATAAAAGCCTATTTTAAGGAAATAAAGGAATGTAATGAAAATTTTTCTCATTGTAATTATTTTTATGCAACGTTTTTATGCACTTCTGGGTTACAATTACTGTAGAAGTCGACTGTCGCAAAACATATTTCTATAAACATTGCTCTTCTTTGTCTCCAAGCCCAGGTGACATGACAACTTGATTTTGGTAAACATTATTATAGCGACAAGAAATCACGTATTGACCACTACTTGTGGCTATTCAAAAATTATGCTGACAAACATTCCATTGTTTATTTCTAAATATGTCAGAGAAATGGTCTCTCCAATCCTCTCGATATTCTAAACATAATTACTGTAGCCACCACATAATTATGTAATAACTAATAAGTTGGTTGTAATGTTTCGAGAACACCATAACAGAACAAGGAAATAAACATATTCAATATATGGGTCTATTTTGTACATAAATAGGAACAAGGAACAGCCTATTATATATGGTACTTCCTCGTGCCAGTCGTGTTTCGTGGTAGTGTACGAGCAGTAAGGAATCAGATGTCATTGTGATAGGTTCTGACGTAAAATAGTCGCAATGGAATCAGAAAATACTGATAGCGGCCCTAGTAGGTCCTACTCTCAAAAAATCTACATACAGTGTACCTAAATATACAGAACAGAAATAAAATTGTAGAAAATTATGGTAAACAATTCCTTAATTTGAAGCTTGGTTTTGCTCTGATGAAACGAACTGTAAAAGGGCTAGATGTAGATTCTGGCTATTATATTCCTGCTGTTGTGGATCCTTCTGAAGACAACAAAGTGTTTAAAAATCATTTTATGTGCTAATATTTAATAATTATTTTCTTATAAGAATTTAAAAAAATCGTTTAAATAAAACACTGTGGAGGAAGTTTAGATAAAATAATCAAAATAGGCCCATTTTATAGGGTAAACATTGGTAATTTCGTGGCAGTGGTTATTTCGTGATACTTTTTCTTTGTTCTTTTGTGAACTAACCAATAGTGTTACGAGATTCAAATTTACGCCAAGGGATTGCACATGTTGTCCAGTTTCCAAAAACATACAGCTACGCTTTGTGTGACTATTGTAGTTGCTTCAGTGAGCTTTTATGTTTGGAGAGAGCAAGTTTGCGTCGACTTCTCAGGCATACAAATTTTGTGGATGTTTGTAATTACATTACAGGCTTATTACTAAAGGTAAGCGTATGATATTTGATTCAAAGATTTAGTGTATCTTCATGAAATTTTAGGAAATGTTTTTGGAATTTTATATACATTTGTAGTCGCCATATAGGCTTAGCTTTACTGACAGAAATCTTAGCTGTTTGAGGCGAAATTTTGTTGAACATTAAGTGTTACAATTTTTAAAATCGTATAAAATGTATTACAATAGGAATTTTAGAAATCTGAAGACAAGATGTGATAACAAAAAAGAGAAGGGAGACGCAATGGGTTCAGTGTAGCTTCTGTTTGATTTGTTATCATGCTAAGTGTCAATGATAAGTGTTAGATGATTTACTTGCAAGAATTGTGACAGAAGATGGAACATGGCTCCACCATTTTGGACCGGAGACAGAGGCAGACAATTGAGTGGCATCATGCAAATTCACCAAAGAAATAGAAATTCAAAAGTACACCTTCGCCAGGAAACATTATGGCTACTGCGTTTTTCGATTCAGAAGGACTCTTGCTTGTGGACATCATGCCACACGGAACCACCATTAATTCTGACGGGTATGTTGCAACTCTCAAGAAACTTCAAGTTCGACTGAGTCGTGTTCGACGACATCGGGAGAAGCAGGATGTTCTGTTATTGCACGACAACGCACAGCCATATCTCAGTCACAAGACCACAGACCAGATCAGAAAATTCGGATAGACAACACTGGAACACCCGCCTTACAGTCCTGAACTGGCACCGTGCGATTACCATCTCTTTGGTAAACTGAAGGATCTCTTCGTGGAACGAGGTTAGAAGATGAGTCCCTTGTGCACGCTGCTAAAGAGTGGCTCAGACGTGTTGGTGCAGACTTTTACCGTGCTGGTCTACAGGCCCTCGTTCCTAGGTTACGCAAGACAGTTGAAAGGGACGGGGATTATGTGGAAAAGTGACATTTTGTTCCTAAAGGATGCATCTACATTCTGTGAAAATAGCAAAGCTGAAGGATAAAAATATAATCTTTAAACAAACGTTATGCATTACTTTTGGAGTTACCCTAATAATATCGGCTATAATAAAGTCCGTAATGAAAGAGTTCACCCTTTCAGGGCAAAGAAGATCCCTTTTCAATTTCAATTTTTACTTTTATTTAATTCTTATTATGTGTTGATATGTATTTCTATGTTTTCTTGCTATGAATATTAGACGGAATTACTATGTTTAAGTCTTGTAACAATAAATGAGAATTTCTTTTGACATTAATGAATTTTTACACAATTCTTCTACCTCTCACGAAATTGTCAATGCAATATCACGAAATTACCAAGGTTATCACGAAATAACCAACCTTTCAGCTTAAGTTGTAAAAGTGGTTTTTGGCACATATTCAAGAACGTATCCAATTTTTTATGTCTCCAGATTTGTACAGCAAGTTATCGTCTTTTAGATGAAAAAATCAGAATAAGGATATATTTACACATTTGCATTTTAAATTAGTTTTCATGAAATTATCATGAAACTACCAATGTTTACCCTATGTAGTGTACGATCCTTCAATCAAAAGTACGATAATTTGGAATCAAATGTGCAATCCAATCAGGCCTCAGGGCTGGCAACGCTGTTCCGAAGTGACTTCCTTTTCGCACAGTGACAGAGCAGCAACTGATTGCATCAATATTATTTTGCTGTTGAGTGCTCTCTCGATATTGCAGCGCAGTCTAGTTGGTTTAAAAACAAGTCGCCGGTAAAGATAGCTGTCCCGAGTAATACACAGCATACGTATACACCGCATACGCATACACCACATACACATACACCCACGTGATAACTCTGACGTTTAAGTCAGCTGTAAGAGTCCTAGGTTTGTTTTCTAGGACGTATCGTGGAATTATTTGTAATTAATTCACATGGATATTGTTGCGTTTATCTTTCTATTCTTGGCATTTTGAAAGCGAACCATGGAAGGATTATATTCGTATGCTGGTACATTTGTATGCTCATGTCGCAGCCAATCTGCAACCCACTGCATAGAAAGAATTGCCTCGAAATTAGTGTGTATATCCGCCCTAATTTCTGCAACTGTCGCAGAGGTTGCTGACATCTGCGAGCGATTCAATCACCGTTGCAGTTGTAGATTGCAAAATGCAGGGACCTTTATTACTACTATTATTTCATTTCCAGTTCGGAGCCAGGCAGCTGCTACAGCGGTTATTTCATTGGCAGAGCAGACAAGCTGCTAATCCATAACGTCATTAAAATATTTAATACTACGATAGCCTACATACATTTATGAGCCACTTTTTTTCATTGAGATTTCTCCTTAGTAGACCTAACGCTAAGATTTCCTCTCCTCCTAAACGAAATTAAATTTGATGAGTGTAATTATAATAATAGGAGTAAATAATAATAATAATAATAATAATAATAATAATAATAATAATAATAATATATTCGAAGTATAATAATATACTCGAATAAAACAATAATATATTATTCATAGTTTTCTACCCAATGGCAGGTCTTTCACTGCCAATGCAGTATTCTCCAATCTTCCCTAATTTCAGCCTTCCTTCAGTCTCCCCATACGATCTATATATAGAATGTAAGTGAAATAATCCTGCAGATTGAAAGGAACGATGGGGTGCACTAAAATGAATAGAAAACCTGTATTACATTTTGTGGCTAAATGCAAGGTTAATTAGAAAATTGAGTTGGAAGTTTGAACAGTCTAGCAACATCGCCGCTAAAACACGCCTCTTTCTTCTCGTAATGCAGATATAAGAGATCAGGTCTGTCTCCCTTAGTGAACTACCTTCCATCTCTCTTTTGAGATGTCTGTTACGACTGGCTGTTATTACGGCTATAAATCAGATACAGAGAGTAAACTGGATATGGTCGATTTCCGAGTGTATCGCAATAGTTGACTATGCACTACATGACTGCGGCGAGGCAGATTTCCGAGTGTTGTAGCAATTCAACCTAACTATCCAAGAAACGTCGATTCAGTATTCGCAGGAGAATCTTTGCCGATTGCGATATCAGGCTGATAGTCTCAGTGGTAAAATATTATATTTATATTAGAAAGGGCCCTGGTTCATCTCCCGGAGACGGCCAATCTGATAGGGGCTTTCATTTAGTGCTTTCCTAGATCATAAATAACTAGGAAGTTAGTTATTTCAAAAAGATATGCCGGATTGGTTTCCACTTCCGCTATAACAATGATACAAATGCTGATTCGTGAGACAAAGTGCAGTTATACATAGTAGAAGACAGTTGGTAGCAAAATAAAATTTTAATGTATTGACGGTGTACCATACAAGAGACAGTCGCAATATGACCTCCCAGTTAAAGTGATTATAAATCAAACTTAAATATAATTTGTTAAAATTTGTTAAACTAACAACCTTTTATTATACACTGTATTAACTATATGAAACTTGCGAAGGCACTAACTATACCTTTCTGACTAGTTTCGGCGTAGTGTGCGCTATTTTCTAACAGCCTAGTATGTCTTGTGCATTGTTCTGGTGTCTTGTTGCTTGAAATTGTAGTGGTGGGGGGAGAATGTGTGGTAATAGTGGGGGTATGTTTGTGATAGATTAGTATTGTGTCGAATAGGGTGTGTGTTTTGAAATGCAGTTGAGTATCTAGGATATTACGTTTTGTTTGTGTTTTTGTATATTTTGTATTGTTCTAGCATGATTAGTTTTTCGCTTTTCGATGCAATTTGTAAAATCTCCTTAGGTTTATCTATTTCTATGTTGTTGTAGATGTGGTTGAAGTTAGTGTGATGTGTTCGTCGTATCGTGTTCAAAAAGATCTACTGTACTAGTCTGTCCGATGTAAAGTCGTTACAACTATTGCATGTGAACGTATTATCATATCTGAGACACAAATAGTGTATTTCATTCTATTTATTTCTACACACTGTAATACAAAATTAATAGACAGAATAAGCATAGCACACATCCATCTGAGCAAGCTCGAAGACAGTTCCTATAAATAATAATTTTGTATTAAAATACATAATAGACCATATTGATTGAACACATTTCTAGGAATGGAAGAAGCACTTTTAATAAACGCTATGTGAAAGAACCAAAATAGCCTATAGGAGTTTAGCCAGTGGTGGTTTCTGCGTATTTCTTAAGAGGAGGAAAGAAGTTAACAGCACGAAATGATACCTTCTTGAATGAAACATTCTACAAATTAGCCTACATGCATACATTTAAGACCAGGTAGAGTTGGGGTTGGCCTTCCCTTCTGTATAGCAATAATCTGTTCTTGTAAACTGAGTTTCCTAAATTTTACAAAATATATTATGTTTTCACTTCCATTCATTATTTAATAATTTCACAAATTAACAATTACAAGGAAATTCACAACCTCGCAGCATTTCTCGCGCACACTACAGCATCACACGTGTTGGAAGAGACTATAGCTACTAACACGTAATCGGAACCGTTTTACGGAAATGGGAATGGGAAATAATCTGAGGAAAGCGAGAATACTGCACCCAACCACGTGGTCTGTGTTGCCACATGTACATTTTATAAGATCAGTATCACATGCTTTTGAAGAATGTCAGGTCTTGTGGATGTTGTCCTGTCTAGTAGAACAATGAATGGAAGTGAATTTCAGGAGCCAAAAGACTGCGATACTAACGTAGAACTAACTACTTCCTCTTTGTTTTATATAAACCCAACTTTAACTTTCAAATGTCCTTGAAAGTTTCAAACCATGAATAGTAGCCTATATAAAGTGCAATGAATAATATTTTTTATTTATAATTTAAAAAAAAAAGTTTATATAGTATCTTTCATAGCTTTGCGTTAAAACTGTTTTTATTGTGTCTCCTCCTAGATGTGTTATAGTCTGGTTGAATGAAGCATCGTTAGATGGCAGCGGTAACGAGCTTGCTGCATGACTAGTCGGTTTCTATTTCCCTCCCATGCGCTGATTCAGAGGAGGATCTCCTCCCTGTCCGTTCATTACTTGCTTTAAAAGTCTGCTTCTTTCTCTGGCCGCTAGTGCGCTGTTGTCTATGTGTGTTGACTGCAGTAAAGGAGGAATGGAGTGCCTTTCCTCCACACAGACAATCTCGCATCTTTCTCACAGTTTTCTAGCAGCACATGAGCGCGCGTCGTTTAAAACTCGATCAACCGAGGTTTTCTTATAGCTGAGAACTTAAAAATTATCGAATCTTCCTCGAATTTCAAGGCACATATTTTATTTGGTATTTACTTTCAAAAGAAAAAAATGTGAGGAGGACGTTCCTCCCTTCCCTCCCCCGAGGAACCGCCACTGAGTTTAGCACTATATTCATCGTTTGAATATCACATTCATTAGATGGGCATCACCTTGAAGAAAATATTCTTGGGTTGTCTTAGTCATACTCTCCATAGTGCATAAAGTCGGCTGGAATGGCCTTTAACTCCCTTCGAATGTTTTCTTTGAGTTCATCAATCGTATTCGGTCTTATGGTGTACACTTTCTCCTTTAGTAACTCCACAGGAGGTAATCCTGTGAACCTCTGGTGGGGTTAGATCCGGGGATTTGGATGGCTATTAGATATCACCGAATCTGGAAATGAGGCGTCCAGGGAACTGTCGAAGGGTTGCCATTGGCAGTAATCCTGTATGACTGTATCCTTATAACTTGCAATTTGTGAATGCATTGTGCCAACAAGATAAGGTTCACAGAGTGACATTCTGTGAGAGAACAACAGATAAAATGGCTTTATGGAACACCTGATCACGTCAGACGAATTTCATTTCCACTCAACTGGGTATATAAACAAACAAAAATGTCGATTTTGGGATAGACAAAACCCACAACTCTTACATGAAATGTTCTTATATAGTGCCAAGATCATTGTGTAGTGTGCAGTGACTCATGCATACGTGAAAAGTCCTTACTTTTTTGAGGATGAACATCATAATGCAAGCGTCATAGTTAATGCTCAGCGCTATAAAAACTTGTTACTCTAATTTTTTTATTCCCAAAATGAGACGGCTCGGTCTTAGAGACATGTGGATTCAACAGGATGGTGCCACACAGGATTACTACCAATGGAAACCCTTTGACGACAATTCTCTGGACGCCTCATTTCCAGATTCGGCTACATCCAATGGCCATCCAGAGCCCCGGATCTAACCCCAGCTGACTACTTCTTATGGGGTTACCTCAAGAGGAGTAGAATAGAAGAGAGGGGCTCAAGAGGCGGATTAAGTGTAATCTGTCAAGAAGCTTCTTTTTATCAGCAGTGGAGCGCCACATGCACAAAAATGGCGGTATTTTCAAACGACTTCCTGCACCGGAAATAGCGGGAATTTCAAAATACTTCTTTGCACATCCCCGTTACATTCATATTAACATGAATGTTTGAAATGTAACCATCCCTATTACAATTCCTTTGTTTGTTCTTTTTTTTTTGTTTTTTTTTTTTTTTGTTTTAAGATCTTTAGCCAGAAACCTTTTTTTTGTAAATTACAATACCATAAGTGTTTTCAGAACGAGATATCTCATGAAGTAGAGTAGTAGAGGTAGGAAATGGACTGTGAAATTGGAAATGATTTAGACATGACCAAGCAAATCTGTTATGTTGGAATGTATCAGATTTATTTATTAACAATATTTCATTTTGTACATAAACACAAAGATCTTTATTGAAATTAACTGTTTGATGTTTTACTGTAATAGAGAAAAGATATATATATAAAATTAACAACATAGTAGTAAATGTTACACAAAGAAAAAAATCATACCTAAACATTCTTAACACTCTTCATATTTATTAATGAAGTAATCTCTGCTCTTTGAAGTCAGCTAACTGCTTAATTTTCTGATATTTTCAGATATACTACCATTAGTTATTATTGTGTTGTAAGGAAAATAATTTCAAATCACCCTTAGTAGAAATTGGAGTCTACAATGCTGTGTTCTTATTGTCTCCAAATAAGTAGCTATAATGTGTAAAGTCTTCTGGTTACATTGAAGGCGATCATACACAAATATTTTTTTTAAGATTAACACTTAATGACATTATGTCAGTTTGTTCCTGAACTTCTACATTACATTTTGGACTATATGTGGGGAATATTGGAAAATATTGTATTCACTAGTGTAACTTCTATTTCTACTCCTCTTGGGTTACCTGAAGGAGAATGTGTACATCATAAGACCGAATACGATTGATGAACTCAAAGAAACATCCGAAGAGAGATAGGGGGCCATCCCAGCCGACTTGGTGCACCACATTATGGAGAATATGACTAAGAGAGCCCAAGAATGTTCTCTTCAAGGTGGTGCCCATCTAATGGATGTAATATTGAAACGAACATAGTGCTAAACTCCTATATTTTGGTTATGAGTTACACATAATATTTAATAAATGTGTTTCTTCCATGCCTAAAAACATGCATTTGAAATGTGTCCTATCAATATGGCCAATTCTGTACTTACAATTAAATTACAAAATTTAACAAAATAGTTACAAAATAGGAATTACGAAGATAAAAAGAGAAATAAATCAATACAGTTTGAATGAAGAAATACACCGATGTTACAGAATCTGTCGGATATAATCAATTGACTTCTTTAAGCAAGTTTTAATTATTCACTTTTTAAGCAATATCAATGTAGAAAGTTTCAAAATTGTTTTTCCTCCCAACATCCTTTTTTATATTAGATGATTTATTGAATCAAACCCACATTAACTAATCGCAGAATATTTGTAGGGATGTAAGAGTAAAAAATAAACTTGTAAATTGTTTTGCGAAGTCTGTTAATAAAGAAGAAACATGTTTGTTCCTCCTTAAATTTCAGTCAATAATAATTTCTAACAGTGCTTTGAATCGAGAAAGAATGAACACTAAATTTGAAAAAGCTGAAGGTGTGTATTTCCTTGAACATATCGATTTTGTAATTTCACTATAGTTTCATTTTATACTCTACAGCTAAACAAATCTTTTGAGACGTAACGTGGGCGACTATGGAACTAACTTCTACCAGAGTTTTTTTCTTTATCCATAATTTTAATTTCCCATTATGTCATCAACGTTGTCATGTAGAAGAAAAGTATTTTATAAATTGTATCTTGAAAACGTATAGGCCTATTGGCTTAATCGGATCGTGCAGTACTACAAGTGGTACAGCACGCTAACCACTCTATAGGTTACATGCGCATTGCACAGAACAGGCACGCTCTCACCGGCTGAACACGTAGGCGCAGAGACGTCCGTCGGCGTGACTATCGAAACGACCTTCCTCATAATGTTTAGCTATCACTAAGTGTTGAACAGCATCGGAGCCAACAAGCAGGTAGCAAGGTGACAACTTGTAATTGCATTTCTTTACTTAATGTCCATCATAACCACAGAAAAATGTGGGATAAAGATATCAGAGACTGGATTTGTATGCAAAAGCATAATAAATTTCCATGCAAATATTTATCAGACGTCACTGAAGAATAGTTTATAGACTAAATGCAACAATTTTTTAAAGACTTAAATTGCTCTATGATGATTATGCTGAGTGTATAGTGATGAAAGGTGTTTACTTACTTACTTGCTTGCTTTTAAAAACCCGTAGGTTCATTGCCGCCCTCACATAGGCCCGCCATCGGTTCCTATCCTGTGCAAGATTAATCCAGTGTCTATCATCATATCCCATCTCCCTCAAATTTATTTTATTATTATCTTCCCATCTACGTCTCGGCATCCCCAAAAGTCTTCTTCCCTTCGACCTCCCAACTAACACTCTATATGCATTTCTGGATTCGCACAATACGTGCTACAACCCTTGCCCATCTCAAACGTCTGGATTTAATGTTCCTAATTATGTCAGGTGAAGAATACATTGCGTGCAGTTCTGTATTGTGTAACTTTCTCCATTATCTTGTAACTTCATCCCTCTTAGCCGCAAATATTTTCCTAAGCATCTTAGTCTTAAACACCCTTAACCTATGTTCCTCTCTCAAAGTGAGAGTCCAAGTGTCACAACCATGAAGAACAACTGGTAATATAACTGTTTTATAAATTCCAACTTTCAGAATTTTTGACAACAGACTGGATGATAAAAGCTTCTCAACCGAATAACAGATATTTTCCATGTTTATTCTGTGGCTAAAAGGTGTTTATGCTGAATAAATAAAAATTTGCTTTGAGATACAGTAACTTAATCCATGTTAGGCTAAGAAGTTACAAATGCTATCTCGTATTATTATTATTATTATTATTATTATTATTATTATTATTATTATTATTATTATTATATTAACGTTATTATTGTTATTATTATTTACATTGTTATTATTGTTATTATTATGTGTGTTGTTATTATTATCATTATTATCATTATTATTATTATTATTATTATTGTGTGTATTGTTATTATTATTATTATTATTATTATTATTATTATTATTATTATTATTATTATTACATAATCCAGATTTCGTCCATCTCTTCAGTATTCCTGGTCTGCCTGTTATTTCATTTCCAATTTCGTCCTCTATCAACTATATGAATTTGGTTTTCCTATTTGTGAAGTCCAAACATTTTACTT
Organism: Periplaneta americana; assembly: GCF_040183065.1. NCBI lineage: Eukaryota > Metazoa > Arthropoda > Insecta > Blattodea > Blattidae > Periplaneta > Periplaneta americana. The sequence goes on along the minus strand of NC_091124.1, from coordinate 149,165,094 downwards.
CGCGGTACATTAAATCGTATCTTCCTCTTCTCTCTAGATCCTCTATTTCTTTACATTTCTCTTTCATCCAGTCTTCTTTCGCTTTATTAGTTTCTCTTCTTAGTTCGTAGTTAAGTTTTCTGTAGTTCCTCCTACCTTCTGTGTTGATGTTTTTCCATTTTCTCCTCTCCTCCATCTTCTCCAACATTTTCCCTGTGACCCAAGGTTTCTTAATTCTCCTATCTTCTGTGTAGCCTATTGTTTCTGCTGCTGTTGTCTGTATGCAGCTCAGAGGCGGCTCCTCAGGGCAGGCAGGGTAGGCTAAGCCTACCTCAACACATTTAGAAAAACCTAAAAGTGGATATTTATTAACTACCCCAACACATTTGGAAAACCTTATATAATTATATACTCTTGTCTAGGTGCTTAGAAATTCTTCAATTAACTATGAATGGGATTTTTTGAGGGTTAGTTGGACGTTGCTTACTACTGGCAGTTCGATTTATGCGACAAGAATACACTGGACAGATCACGATGGGTCAGAAGGTAGGCAGAAGCGAAGTTAGCCGACCCTCCACGTAACTTCAAAGCTGGCCCTGGAGTAAGCATTAAAAGAGATCGCTATTCTAAATGCTTTCTTAGCGCATGCGTTCTATGCTTAAGCCAGCGCGCTAGAATTCTGCCTGCCCTAACGAGAACCCACGAGCATTATCGAACACCTACGATTTGCGAAATTTCTGTTTGAAAGTTTCACGAGTTGGAACGTAGATTGTTACGAGTAGTATAACAGTTTTTAAACAGTGTGTTTTAAAATATGTTTTTTTAACAGTGTATTTTAGAAAATGTGATTTTTGCAAGTACGTACTGTATATTAATGTTACGTATATTTGGTGATTTATAGTTAATGTAAGTGATAACAATAATATTATATTATGACTGATATAATAAGTAAACTGTTACGTTGTCCGTTTTCGCGTCGTAATGACATTGAAAAGAGAAGTATTTTGGAAATGGACGACCCACTCCTGCATTAAGCTCTATTGTTCATAAAGTCAGTGCTAAAGGTGCAAGAAAATTTAATCCTTCATGGTATGAAACATTATGAAATGGAAATATAAAAATTGGAGATTTATCTTTCGAAAAGGTGGAAAAATTCAAATATCTTGGAGCAACAGTAACAAATATAAATGATACTCGCGAGTAAATTAAACACAGAATAAATATGGGAAATGCCTGTTATTATTCGATTGAGAAGCTTTTGTCATCTAGTCTGCTGTCAAAAAATCTGAAAGTTAGAATTTATAAAACAGTTATATTACCGGTTGTTCTGTATGGTTGTGAAACTTCGACTCTCACTTTGAGAGAGGAACATAGGTTAAGGGTGTTTGAGAATAAGGTTCTTAGGAAAATATTTGGGGCTAAGAAGGATGAAATTACAGGAGAATGGAGAAAGTTACACAA